>NC_044201.1:20595551-20670551 GCF_900880675.1 Sparus aurata | reverse complement strand
CCAACAAATCAATACACAAACAGCATGTGCACACAGTATCCATACCTATTCATATACATACCATTCACCTCTTGATTGCCTCTTTGTGTGTGTGTGTGTGTGTTGGTGTGTTTGCGTACATTCACAATCATGCTCACACTTTAACCATGTGAAATTAACAGCAGATCACATGTCTGCTCTTCAGTGTTTACTTCCTAAGGCCATATTCACAGAACATCTTGTACCTCTGGGGAGCTCCTAACTGTTTAAGTAACCTCTCAAGCTCTGGGTGTGTCCATCCTGAGCTTCTCATAGTAATTTACAGTGCATATTAGAGATGAAAACAGCTCCTCAATATGAGAACAGTTAGGGGTTTCCTCGTGTCTGTCGGCCCCTGCAGGCTGCGACTCTTCTCATCACTGATTGTGTTATTGTGGTCGTCTTGCCAATTAGCTTTAATTTGCTTTAGCGTTTAATTATATCGATAATTAATTGTTCATACAGCAGCAGTATTTCTACTTGTGTCACCAATGTATTTTTATGCTCAATTAAGCAAAACAGAATCAACCAAACTCATTCATAAAAACACAACTTTGTCCTCAGTAACAAGGTCAGCCACACTTTTTCTCTCAATGAACGGTAGTATTTTTTGGAAGATATGACTGTTATAAACTCTCTGTTTATCAGCACATTCACACGATCATCAGACCACCTCAGTAGTGACACCCAGCTATATGAACTAGCTTTAGTCTCAAGAGCTGTCTCCTATTGAAACAACACACGCACGCACACCCCCACACACACACACACACACAGACTGACACTCTCAGATATACTGCAGTCTGTCAGCCATAGGGTTTATTAGCCAGGGTCTTAAGGGCCCCTCCACATAGCAGGCGTCAGTGTCCAATCGATCTGCGAGATGCCATTCTGTGTGTGTGTGTGTGTGTGTCTGTGTGTGTGTGTGTGTGTTTTAGAAACCCTGGTTTTATCTCTTGGCAGTCAATACACCATGTTTTGACATTGGTGGTTCGAGATGGAGTCCTTCCCTCACACCTCTCCTTCTCCTCATCCCTCCATCATCTGCCACTGACACCACATGCAAGGTTTTTTCCCCGTAGTCTGTGGAAACAGTTTATTAATTATTCCTGTAGTTCACCAACTACTTTACTTTTTATTTTTTATATTTAATCTTAATCAAAACCCTGATTTCAATCCATTTTCACCTCCCCCAGCAGTGTCCTGTTGAACTGCACTCTAGATTTCAGGATAACGTTAAATGTAATTCCCCATCTTCATGGCGATGATCTCGACCAACTCATCACAGGAAGCATTCACTTACTCCCTTTCTTTATCATCTTACCTCTTACCAAAATTGTAGATTAAATGTTATTTCAAAAAACATGAAAACTTACTTGCACACACACACACACACACACACACACACACACTTCCTTAAGAGGAATGAGGATAAAGGACTTTGGAGACCCTGGCTGGCTGTTAAGCTGAGCTCACGTTCTTGCACATGCTCTCTCTTTTGGATATCTGCTCATATTGTTCACATTATGACAAAGCTCTTGTTTCTGTGTCGCTCTGACTGAAAGATATAGGGGTGGTTCAGGGAAGAATACTTTATTCTTTCTATGGATTGCATATTCAACCACAATTGTGCGACAGTACTATGGATATGTTAACATGCAAACATTGTGGATTGGATTAAAATAGGTTTATTTTTTCAAGGTTTACACAGCTTTGCAATCATTGTTACAATAATTAACAGACTTTAACAGACATTTTGATAACTTTTGTTTAAATAAAGATGTGTGTAAGCATTTGATAAAACCTGAGTCTGCATGTGTGTAAAGTGATGTTGGCGGGTGGTGTGTTGTAGCTCATGGGTTGAAGGGTTGGACTCCTGATCTTTCAGCTGGATGCTCTGGTTCTGCCTGAAGGTCCCTTCATCCATTTGAGCAGATGGTGGGACGCCCAGCACTCAGTGACCCCCTAAAACACCCTGCAGGGCCCTGATGTGTGTGTGTGTCTGTGTGTGTGTGTGATTGTGTGTTTATGTCAGAAATGTTCATACACTTCTTCATGTATTGTCTTTATTCCATGGAAGTCGAGATAATATTAAATCAGCCAAATAGGATTTGTGTGCATAACAGCACAATAGCTACTTGCACTTACACTCACCCATGGGTATATGCACACACACACACACAGACACACACTCCTTAACAGAAATTGACAGCCTGACACATACTTGCAGATATAAAAAAAAAGAAGAGAGAATATGAAAAGATGAGGTTATAGTAAAGCACACACCTCTATCTATATCTCCCTCATACAGAGACACACAGTGCAGCACAAAGCTGTCTATCCATTCTCCCGTCTCCCTCCCTCTCCCTCTCTTTTCTCTCCGTCTCTCGCAGTCTGCTCTGCAAAGTTATATGAAGGGCATCAGGCAGGCCCGGCGAGCCGAGTGCAGAGTGACAGCGGCGAACGGAGTGATGGCTCGGCCTGATAAACACCCAGCGTCAAATGAAAAGGCTCTGCGCTTGCCATCATCCCCTGTCACAATGCAATTACTGAACAGAGTGATAGCAAGATAGCAGCCCCCACCGCTAGCCACAATGATAAAAGTATTGACTGATTTGATTGAATGATTAAAATAATGCAGACATAAAAATGGGGTGAAGATAGAGAGGGAAATGGCAGGGAGGAGAGGGAGCAATGGAGAGAGAGGGTGGGGCGGGCTGGGCTGCCAAGAGTGAAGCTTTGTAGATATGGTTATGTCATTATTGTGTGTATACGTGTGTGCGCGTTCAGATGTTTGCTTCATCTAAGGGTGCTTTTGGTTTTGTTCTTTTGTTCCATGTTGTTTCATTCCTCTGTCCCTTTTCCTGTCTCCCTGTCTCTCAGGTTGCCATTTGTGCTGACGTGAAAGAAGTTCTGCTATCAGATGGGAACGAGAAGTCCATTCAGAGTATCCTTTCATCGTCCTCTCCCCCCTGTCTTTTTGTCTATCTCCCTATCTCTGCCTCATTTCTCTGGCTCACATTTATTTATATGCATTGTATGGATTTATTTATGTGAAAAAAACTTTTGTCTTTTTATTTGGGTTTCAATTTAAAAAATTGATTTTGCATTCCTGTGCCTGAAATCACATCTCACATGTAGATGGACTTTTAGCACATGTGACAATAAATTAACATGATATAGATTACAAATGTGAAAATATCAATTTCTTTTGTAATTTAACAACCAGCATTTGTAAATGGCAAATTTATAGTCAATTAAACGTTAATTGACTGTTTCCAAACAATACAATTCTTTATCACCCATTTAAGTTATTGTAAAAGTTTATAAACATCCGCTGCAACTTTATATTTGAAACCTAATAATGTTTGTAGATGAACCACACAATATTTATTAACCATTTACAGTCAAATAACTGCTCATTAAAGTTGAATTTACTATACATTATCCACTTATTAATTATGGTTCTTGTGAAGTACTATGTTTTGTAAGGAACAATAGTTTCACATCTCATAACACGTGTAAGGCAAGGCAAGGCAAGGCAAGTTTATTTGTATAGCACAATTCAGACACAAGGCAACTCAAAGTGCTTTACAGGCACACACAAATTACATTAAAAGACATAAACATTTCATTTAAAAGACTTTAACAATTGCATAAAAAAATTTATAAAAATAAAAATAAAAATAGCATTTTTAGACCAGTAAAAACATTAAGAGACAAACATCAAAACAAGTAGGCTAAAATAGAGAAGCTTTAAAAGAAACAAGACTGTATAGTCAGAGTAATAATGCAGTTCAAAGACTTGAATTGCTTCAGTTAAAAGCAGTGGCAAAAAGAAATGTTTTAAGTCTTGATTTAAAAGAGGTGAGTGTTGTGTAACAGCATTTAACATGAGATTAAACTGGCATAAACAAGCATTTCAGATTTGAAAAAAGTAAAAAAAAAACAAAAAAAAAAAACGGTTACGGCATGTGCTGTTTTCAGACACATTCCATGAAGTATAACATACATTTTATGTGTGCAGTGTAAAAATTCACCCCTGAAATCATTCATTTAATTTGTTTTTGAGTCTTTAATGAGAACTAATTTCCCAGTAAACATATGGCTGGATAATGCAGCCTGATCATACTGTTATACACAGAGGTGTTTCTATTATTTTGTCCATCCCATCTCTATAGGGCTAACCTTAATAGTTCGAAGCTTTGGCATGAAAATGTGATTGTTTTTTACAATTGCTGTTTTTTGGTAAAAGGAGGAAGCGGACATATCCCCGAAAGAGGGTCAAAAGACTGATAAAGAGAGAGTAATGGAGCCCCTCTATTGCGTTTAGTAAGTGTCAAAACCTCTGCACATAAAAACCAACAATGTGATATAAGCACTGAACAGTATCTGTGAGTGGAAAAGCATCCCTGCAAGCTGTGACAGGAGTTCACAGCTGGTCAACACTTGCTTACTCGTCAAGTTGACTTTTGAGTCTTTGCAGGCAGAGATGGAATATACAGTGAGAGGTGTCTCTCCTTCTGTCCTCGTCTCTTATCAAAATCATTGTTAGCTTCAAATAGTTGCTCATGATTGTAGCTGAAGCTTCAAAGCCCCCAAAATGTTATATGGAACAATCCTACTTTTATATCAATGAGAGCAGGCTAAAGCAATAGCAGCTACTCTGCAGCACAAACTACATCCTACAACACGACCTTGGATTAAATCAGCACCTCTCTAAAGCCATTTCCTGAACATAAAAGAAGCCTTCATGAAAGTAGGATTTATTTCAGGACTGTTCAGTGTTTGACCGCATTGGTTTAAGCAAGTTGTACCTGATAAACTGGAAAATTGATCTATAAAAATACCAACAAAAAAAACGCAATTACTTAAGTAGTAATAGCCCAGCTCCAGCGTCTGCTTAATCAATCATGAAACATTGTACCAATTGCTAATATCTATTAAATATCAAAAAACATCTTGCAATTCAAACCATTGTTATTGCTAATGGACTCTGCCAGTATTTTAATGCCTTCCAGGCTATGTGATTCTGCTGCAGCCATACAGTGACTCTTGCATGCAGTCTCATCAACAAAAAAGTAGACAATGTGCTGTAACCTTGGTTTTTAAGCCCTGAAATCAGAGATGGGCTCAGAGTGAAAGAAGAATAGCCGTCCACCTCTTTTATCTTTAGGCAAAAGCAGCAGATGGGGCACCCACAGTGACAAATACCCAGCACCAGCGCTCAACTTGGCATCTACCAATCCTAGCTGCCCACAATGCCATGTTAAGAGCACAGTAATTGCCATCCTGTCAGATTTAGTTTGAGACTTCATCTAACGCTAAGGCTAGGGTTTAGGGCTTGATGAGTGTTTTAGAAGCAGGAACAATCAAGGTTTGTTTAAAATGTTTTTGTGTGTGGTTAAGGTTCAGGGCTATAATTAAGTTTTTAGGACAAATCTTTAGGTGAGAGTTTTTGTTTTCGCCACCATTTGTTCTTTGAGTGTGTTATTGATCAACTCCTGTCAGCTTGCAAACCATCGGGCTCTTCTCTTCTCCCCATCTTCTTTCATCATTCTTGTCCTTTTTCTCCCGTCCTCCCAGATATTGCTTTATTCACTCGACAACTACACAGGCAAGAAAAAAAAAAAAGAAACCCGACTTGCTTTAGTTGCTTCACAAAAGCAGGAAATATAAATACACATTTCTTCCCCATTGACCGGTATGGCACTTTCCATATTTAGCCGTGCTTACAATATCTCTGTCTCATCCGGCTACAATGCTCCCTTACCGATCACAATAAGACCAAACAATAACATTATGGAGTCTGTAAAACCGCACGCACGCACACTCGGGCACACAAACAATACACTATTGACCGACTGCTTTGTTTCACAGAACAAACACAGAGGGAATTGTAAGTGAAATCATAGCGAGAATGGATCGAACACACACAGGAGGAGAGAGGGAGGGTCGAGAAAGACGGATAATTTGTTCTGGGCTCAGCCAAATTGGCCCCATTCACATACGGCAGGCTCTGTGTGGCATTTCCTCTCAGCTGAGGAAGCTGTTGTGTCTTAGCCCTCGCGCTAATGGCCACTGTTTGTCTCACATTCGCTTATTGTGCGGCTGGTGTTACAATGGAAAGAGATAGTGGGTTGTGATATGGCTCAGTTTATACAGTGAAATAGATGAGAAGATAAGCGCAACAAGAAGTTGTGAATGGACGATATTCAGATATGTCTGGAGAATAGATTTTTCCATTTCCTCAGAAGTCGTTGACCTCATTTGCAGTGCAGAAACACACACAAATACACACTGTCGCTGTGACCTTGAATACTCGTGCTGGAAATCAATTGCAATGTTCCATTAAGGATGATTGATGCATGTCATTGGCTGCTACTTGTCTGCTTCAAGTGATGGGAGAAAATATTCCTCGAATTTAATGTCCAATAAAACTCAAATGTCTCTCTCACTTTTTCCTCTTGCTTTCTCCGTGTGTGGTTTCGGTTGTGTGTTCGTGCGCAGGCTGACCTCTACCCCAGTGGTGTGCTGGGGATGAGATTAGACTAAGCTGCTCTGCTCTTCACCCTGTCATCCCTATGCATAACACGCTCAAGCACAGGTGTCTAGCATGTGTGTGCGCTCATGCTTACGCTTGTACATAAACGCATGCTAACCTACATATTATTGTGTATCCGTGTCTGGGAGGCCTTTGATTTTGGATCGGCCTCTCCAGCTATCAATCCATCTATCAACTTATCATCCCTGCTCTCTCTCTCTCTCACACTCTCTCCTGCTCTCTGCTTTTGTCGATTGGATTTGTCTCAGCTCTGTGCAGGCTTTAAAGACAAGGAAATCCTAATTGAATTGCTTTGCAACTCCAGAAGCCAGTGTATTACCAGACAACTTGACATCAATCGCCCTCCTTTTGTGCGTGTTCATCTGCATGTATGTGTGTGTGCGTGCGTGCGAAAGGGGACAGTGTGAGCTTGTGTATCTGTGGTTAAAAGCCTACCCATTGATCCAACTAGAGGCTGCTGTGATCTGCTTCTGCAGCCTGGTCCTTTATCCCTGGAGATCAGCTCCATCGGCTCTGTGTGGGCGTCTACCATATGTGTTTTTACATAAAGAGGGTCTCACTTAGAATTTGTGTCTCTTGATGTTGATCTTTTCACAACGTGACACACACCTCAAGAAACCTTAAACCGTTCAACCAAATATCTCTTGATAGTAGTTTAAATTTCCTGCCTACTAAAGGAAATTAAGGGTGGTGGATCCACGTTTCCAACACACAATGCTTCACACAAAGACTTTTTGATATCTGGCAATGCATTTGTTTTTGTAAAAAGATGATTTGAGGAAGTAGCAAATACTGTATATATTAAATCTGCTCACACGCTGTGTAGAATATCGTGGGACTGTAACATCTTCCAGTCTCTTCTGATAGCAAAACTTTTATTTTTAGAAAAGTTATTTCAAACCATTCAGGTTGAAATTGGTGTTTTCATCGACACCTTTTTTGTCAGTGTTTTGGGGTTGTCCTCCTGTCCGTCTGTCCCATTGTTGGGAATGCGATATATCAGAAACTCATCGTGGGAATTTCTTTCTGGTCATTATTCAATGCCATAGTTCAGGAACAGAAACTTGACAAAGGCATACAACTGTGTGTATGATGAATCCTTGACCGTGGCACGTCAGATGTACGAGGGCTGGCCGAGAGGAACAGGCAAGCTGGGAGGTTCGGGTCAACAAATGTTTCTGCCAGGTGAGACCATTTTCATTCCTTTATAAAAAGATACATACTTCTTCCCTGGGACCATTATCACTGCAGTCATAGAGAAGAGGGTAAGTGTTAAGTGTTTGAAATTGGGTCAAATATTTCTTCAAGTGGTTTCTTTGATCAGGGCCAATATCAGGCTGTGCTGCAGAACAACAAGGAAGGAAAACATACTCAACTGTTCGAAATGTAGTGAATGTTTTTATCCAACGTTCTTTTATGTTGTCTTGAATGCATACATTTTTAGTTTCCCAGTGAGAATGTGAAAACCATAACCATGGTTTATAATCAAGGAACTTTCAGAGAAGCAGTTTGTATATGACTTTCTAAAAAACATTCTTTTTTCATCCAGTACTGATAATTACCTGCTGCTCAACTCCAGTACCGATGAAACAAACAATGATTTCCCATTGTTTATACTATAAAAAGAAGTGCCTAACCTGCAGATGTTGCAAACCTGAGGGTATGAAAGGATAAGATGGTACAAGCAAAGACAGATGATTTAATATTCTATTGCTCTGATAAGACATGTAGTGTCGCAGACTTTTCCTTCTTCTCAGAGCTCTTGCTGAACATGATTTGGTAAATTGCAATCATATTGACCCTTCCTTTTGTATATGTAAAAAAACTGAGGACACAAATTTGTAAATTTTTATATCTTGAAATCTGAAAAATGAATGACAAAAGATCAAACTACATAAGCTACATTCTGTAAAAGCCAGTCAATTGTGTGTGTGTGTGTGTGTGTGTGTGTGTGTGTGTGCGTGTGTGTACATGCACACAGATTCATCCAAGCAAAATGATTCCCTTTGTGGGGAGTTGTAGTCCAGAAAACCATTGAGGCAACTTCTACCAATCACCATACACACAAAAACACACACACTCACTTCATATGCAAGGACGGGCTAAAACGTAGTTAATTGTTGTCCCTGCCTCCAAAAAAAAAAGTATTTTGCCATTGACTGACTGTTTTGCTCCCCTTCCTCTTGCCTCGCTCCCTCTCTCTCCCTCTCTCTCTGTTTCACCCTCCTGCGCATATTTACATGAGTGGAAGATGGAGTGAAAAAGTAAACGTATAATTAGGCTACATTACTTTGATTGTTTTCTTTTCAGATTATGCCTGCTGTCAACGCCGCGCCGCAAGAGAGGGCGAAGGGCACGATGCGATTGGACAAGGGGAGGGAGAGGGAGGGGCATGTCGCGTGATGGTGTGCGCGCATGCATGCGTATGTGTGTGCGTGTGCGGGGACCTCCTGCCGCGAATCGAGATTGTGTTTCTAGCGGGGCCTAATGTTTTGTTTACTGAGTGTTAATAATGCCTAATTAATAATCCCCCTCTCTGCCTAACAGTCTGAAAGAGAGAGAGAGAGGGAGAGAGGGAGAGGGAAAATGGTGTGAAGAAGAAAGTGGCATCAGCACAGCCTTTACACAATCTGGAACATCCAAATTACAGCCAAAGAAAAGGAAAAACATGTTAACTACTGGTAATTTACTGCAAACAGTCTATGTAAACTTCAGTGTTGCTCGCCACTGAGCAAGCAAAGTGGTCATTGACACTGGTGGACCAGGAAAAACAGGCAGTGTCAGGGGGGTCACCGACTGTAACATAAAGAGAGAGAGCGACACTTTCTGCTCAAATTGCAACATTTTGAAAATGCCAAACCAAAATGTAATATTCACCTGAGGAAAACACTGACATTGGCAAAGAAGCACCAGAAATGTCATGAAATATTAGATGAAACCGAGCTCCGTCAAAATATACCTTCTTCCAGATTCACAATAGGGAAGGACACAAATGAAAAAAGGAGTCTTAATTTACCATTTTGAAATATACTTATTCAACATAAACCAGTTTTCAACAACATTATAAAACATAATGGAGACACATGAAATGGGACATCCTGATAAACTATCTGAGGAGCCCAGACAATTAACAGATAAAATTTGAAATATATGTTTACTAAAATGTTATTTAGATTTGAAAAGTGCATGTATTATACAGTAACATTCACAACCAAAAATCCCTAACCTATGGACCTATGACATTGATACCATCAGTCTAAACATTGATCAAAGGGTTAAAGATGCAATAAATAGACACATATCGGATTGAGGAGTTACAGGATCTAAATTGTGGTTTTGTAAGGTCTACTTTTTAGGAGGTGTTTAGATATGTAGTCTAATGTTGAGTTGTAAAGTCCAAAATGTCCATTTGATGTCCTTTTTGCTGCGTTCTGGATTAAAGCTGCACAATTAATCAAAACATTATCAAAATTGCAATATGGTTAAGTCTATCGTGCAAATCACAGAAGCTAGAATCTTTTTTCAATAAATGTCAAATTTGTGACAGATTGTGATGCAAACAAAATTATAATTCCCATTACTCTTGAATCATATTAAAATCACAATTAAAGTAAATACATCTTTTGAATATTCTGTAACCCTGGTCTAAATCATTATACTTTCATACAACCTAACAATAAGGTAAGAAGAAGAAAGAGAGCTGACAGTGTGGATATTGAATAACAAAATGTATGGAGGTGGCTGTTCCGTGTGTGTGTGTGTGTGTGTGTGTGTGTGTGTGTGTGTGTGTGTGTGTGTGTGCATACACATGGTATAAATGTCAAGTGTCATGTCAGAAGCTCCCTCTCTGTATCTTGCAGATGACACGTCAACCCTCCCTGACACTTTGCTGCCAGTTGCTCTGCAGTTTCATGAATGTTGCGTTGTTTTCTTTTGTCAAACAGCAAATATAAAACTTCGCTGTCCCTGTTTTATGTTTTCTTTCAGGGTGGTGAGGTGGGACTGCGAGTCGGACATTTCTTCGCTAGAGGGTCACTTTGACATTGTCATGTGTGCAGACTGGTAGGTGCGCGCACACACACACACACACACACACACACACTCACACACACAGCTCTGTGTGTGCGTTCATGGCAATAATTTTCACTTTTGCGTGACAGTTCTTGCATGGCCCCCCACCAGCGCTTGGACCTTCTTCTGCCTTGTCCACACACACACACACACACACACACAGTCACACACACATACATACATATGCTCAGATGCTCGCCCGCCTCCATTTTACACCAAATTGCCTCGTTTTCATGCTTGGTGTCCCAGCAAATGGATGACTTAGGCAAATTGCAAATAATTGCGCCTTGACAAGGAAGGAGACACAGTAAGATAAAGAAAGAGTTGAGGGCGGATGGAGGGAGGAGTAGAAATGGAGATGGAAATGGATAGATAGAGCAACATAAACACAACAATTAGCACATCGGTCATTGAAATGTAGATCTTGCGGCCAATCAAGAATTACATCTTTTTTTATTGCTCAATTGTACTGCATGAGGTAAAATGCATTCTGTGTACCCTGCACAGGGAAGGAGAGATTCATCTGTGAAAACAATTTAGAGTTTCCATCGCTTCTGTTTCTCTTCCTTTACTTTGCCTTTTCTATGTAGTAGATCTATCAAAACTGATGCATTGTGCAACCTTGACTTGTTTACACATAAATACACAGAGAGAGAGAGAGTGAGAGAGAGAGAGAGAGAGAGAGAGAGAGCGCTGTAGTAGTAAATACAAAGAACACCTTTCTCATTGCAGCTCCTGCCTCTTCAGCCCAGCCTGTACCCTCCAGCAGTAATCAATTACGTATCTTTTTATCATAAAGATGTTTTGAGCATATCGATATTTAAAATGATTCAAAAGGGTGATGTAGGATTTTAATGTTTTGAACATAAAAATGATTGTTGGGAACTGAAAATCCGTATTTAAAGAAAAGCTGAAGTCAAGCTCGTCTGTTGTTTGAGTTTTAATAGGTCAGAATCTTTAGCTGCGACTCAGTCCAAAGTGACAGTGTGACATCGGTCGTACTATATGGCCTTTTACTGGATGTGTCCCTGCGGAGGGACTCCAATGCTCATATGAGCAGTAATGTAGAAACCTTATGGGGGGTAACACATGCAGCCGACCTCAAAATCAGCAGACAGATATCAGGAGAGGTTTGCAGGTTCTGTGGTTGTGGAAGCAAAACCCCAGATGTGAGAGGAGTTTTTTGCAGGACTTGGAATAGGACTGAAAGATGACTTTAGAGGAAGAAGCCCAGGGTGACTGGTGGTATCGGTTGATGATAAAAGGAACGATAAGCATCACCCCTTCTTTGGAGAGGCCAGAGGACTCTCAGAAAGACTCACCCAACTTCTGGTTAGAGCTCACTGAGGCAGTCAGTGGTGAGGCACTGGGAGTGGATGAGATTGAAAAGTTGCAAAAACCTGCTACACGCATTCTGATCAGGAAGAGTTACCGTGTCACAGCTGTTTTCTTCAGCACTGTTTGCTTGCATGTAGATTTTTCTAGAATCCTGGATTTTACTTTGGTTTTACTTTGACATACAGCCCTATGTCTCTTCCTGGAACACAGCAGCATAACTTTTTTTCAAGGATTCAAGCTTCCCACCCTAAATGTTGCATCCAAGGAAAATTTACACATGTGCCCATGGTCTATAGCCCATTTCTGTCTGTAAGAATCAGAAGACAGGAATGTTGGTTAAGCTTTTTCTGCTGCTGGTAATGTAATAGTGGACCACATAGTTCCTTGAAGCTACTTCAGATTTTTAGAGGCGAGTAAATGCTTTCACGTCCTTTTACCACCACATTTACACACACACACACACACACACACTGAGAAGATGGATATGCTGTTGGCTGAAGCGAAAGTACTTGACTGTTTACCAGCTTCACAAACACTGAACAAATTTAGCTTGTGTACAGTTAGTGTTTGTGTGTGTGTGTACCTATCTATCTGCGCGAGTATGTGCATGCGCGCTAAGTGCAGCATTAGTAAACGCCGTTATCATTATTTTAATGTCACGGTCATCACATCTAATATTCAGGTACAGCACCCAGAGAGAGAAAGGGAGCAGGCAGCTAATAGAGGATATTTTACAGTGGACCGGTGTATCCGCACATGTGTGTATGACAGACGGAAGCAGATCATGTGAGAACAGGGCAAATTGCATGTGAATTTTTTGGTATCGCAGGTTTTTTTTTCCCTTCAGATTTCTCTCAGCGGAGATGCAGCTTTAGTGATGGGCCTGTGCAGTGTGTGTGCATGTGTATGTGAGTGAACGATTGTGTGATAATTGCAGTGGTGGTGGTTGAAGAGTGATGGCTGACCGATTAACGGGCGCATCGTGGTGATGATCACCTACAAAAAGGTCAACAACGCGGCTTCCACTCCGATTAATTATAGCTCCTACCGGCAGCGATGGAACCACCGCTGAGCAGAGATGGTAGCAGAAGTGAGGAGGGGAGTGAGGAAGGGAGAAGAGTTTTGTGTAACATTGAATATCAGCGGTTCATTATGTGCTAACTTCCTTGGATATGGTGCCTGTCTCTGAAATGGGGGTATTATGCAAAACGAAGAATTGGCTAGTGTTAGAGTGGATTTTGCTGTTATTTAAGTGCTGTTAAAGTATCAATCTGGCACTGTTCACTGCTTCACCAACTTTTAAACCTGATGAAATTGCACCACTTGAACAAGACATTATGAATTTTACTCTTTGTGTGACGTCCTAACTGGGAAAACTCAAGGTCTGAATCACAGTTTCGCCCAGTGCTAGATGTTGCCTTGACATATTAAATGTCGAGGCTAGATGTAGCCTGTCACAATAGCTATTGATTTAAAAAAAGTGCCACAGTTATGTCAAAAGCAAAACCAACAACTTTTGATGAAAAAATGCTGTTTGTGTCCTTCGTGCATACTATATACAGTATATACAGTACCCATACCAATTTGTCAAAGAAAAGGAAAAAAAGATCTGTAGCTGTTGGGATCAAATTCACAGAAAGTCGCCCACTTTCTCTTACTCTTGAAATGCACTTATTGTTTGTCTTGCCGATAGTGCTCAAGAGACATTTCCCCATCATGGAACAAACACAATGGAGGTGTAGAGTCTACAGTAGAGCTGTGAAGAATGATATAATGAAAACCGGCGAAAGAAAAAAGTAGACACTGTAGAGAACGAGAAGCTTAAAAAAGAAATCAATTTTTCAGTTGATACAAATTTTCAATTAAGCCCCATTCTGCTCAAAAATGTGTTTTGCTTGTTGTTACTTTAATGTTTGACCTTCACTGTTTGTTTTCACATTCATCTGCTGGAAGAGAAAAGTTTTTCTGTGCCCACCTTAAAATCTCATCTCGTGTAGGTACACATGTGACAAAGTGCTGAAATAATTCAGCAGCCCAATCACCAGAATATAGGTTGGCGGTATACATTTACCAATGAAAACCATGGACACGCTAAAACTTAACATTTCTATATTGTTTAGGGGGTTTTTGTGTTTTTATTTTGTGACAAAGCTATACTTATGATCTCTCTGTGAGGTTTAGGCCCAAAATCTTCTTGGTTAGGGTTAGGAAAATATTATATTTTAGTCCCCACAAACACGGCTGAAAATTTTCCTAAGGTATCTTTCCCAAGGTCATAAACATGTAATGTCAACATGATAACATGTTTTGTTGAAAATGCCAACATAGTACATAGGCAACTGACATGCACAAATGTGAACGTATCGGTGGCTTGCAGAAACGTTACCTGCCAACATTTTGTCCTGGTGACTGGGCTGGATTCTCAGACAGAGAGACTGACAGGAATGCAGTAATTGTGAAGTATTGTGTGCCTCCTGACGTCCATGTGTTTCTGTGTGTGTCTGTGTGTGTGTGTGTGTGTGTGTGTGTGTGTGTGTGTGAGAGAGAGAGAGAGAGAGAAAGAGGGGGATTCCGGCAGTGGGCATGTGGGTGGCAGAGCATCCTTGGCTGGTATGTTCGCATGTCTGCTTCCTCCAGAAACTGTCCATGTGTGGGCACTGAGATAAAACCCTGTGTCTGTATGTGTGAGTTTGTATGTGTGTGTGTGTGTGTGTGTGTGTGTGTTTTTGTCTTTCCATACTATATCTATGTCTTCTGCAACCCTCACACGAGAACTTGTTATGCACACACACTTCTTTTGTGCTTCACACAAGAGCTGAATTGGATTTGGGAACTTTAGGCACATACTGAAACACACATGTCCTTATTAAAAGGTCTATGTGATGACTTGGCACAATAACACCCATCTGGACAAAAGCCCTGAAGTATGTAATGGGAGTCTGTCACACTTCTGATGACGTTGAGACAATTAACAAGTGAGTGCTGCTTGATACTTGCAGGTAGTGAAGAATAAAAAAATCGTCATCATTTAAGTTTATTTTCTGTATTAAGCACAGTTCAACACTGATTCTTAGAGGCAGTCCTCTGCCCAAAAAATACACTGTCATTTACTCACTTTGTCTCTTTCTTATGTCTCCACCACATATACATATTTCAGTCAGAACTGCAGTAGGCCTCTTCTACAGCAGCACCTTTGTTTTTTTTGTTTTTCATTCTCTTACAATGGACTGAAAAACTGTTAATCCTTTTTAGTTTTTGCAAAACTCTTCTGCTACATATGACTCTCCACTGGAATTTAACTTTTTAGAAAATTTATAATCACACTAAAATGAAGAGAAAATTATTTTTCTTAGTCATACTAAGTAACCAATAAAAAGACATTTGATCACAATATGTAATCCCACACATGTGTCATCAGGGCTTAACTGTGTTAGTGAGAAAATTGTCAGAACTTCTGTTGCTCAGCTCTGATTCATATTAATTTGAACATTTGACATTTTTTGAAATTGTAATAATTCTCCTTTTTTTTTACCAACAAAAAACTGATAGCAGATCTAAGTGGAATGTTAATTGATTTTTAGATTCCTTTTCAGAAAAAAATGAACTGAAATCAAAAGAGGTCTGCTGCTTGTTTACCACTTAAATGGAGAAATTCTTTGAGGCGTGCGTAGTGTCTTTGCCAAGAAACATGGAAGTCACTTTCTAAGAGTGTGATTAGTGTAAGGCATTCAACTACACGCACACAGGCACACACACACGCACACGCACACGCACACACACACACACACACACACACACACACACACACACACACATCATGCATCCCTGTATTCTCATTAATAGGATGAAAGAATGAAACCAATGTTGATTCTTTGACAGTTTTGGTTTTAGCTGTTAAGAAGGTCAAGGTTAACATACTTACTCCATTACACTTCACTAGCTCTATACTGAATTTGTTGTTTTGATTCTCTTTGTTTACATGGTTTTAGTGTGAATGCAGTATTAAGTGACTTAATGTTGTTTTGGCATTTGCCCAGATGGTCTGGGGCTCAATACCCTGAAAGTAAACATGCAAGAGGTCCTACAAAATATGTGGCATTGAATATTGACAGAAAACAGATTTACTTACTGTAAGAGTACAAAGGCTCATGTAATTGTGTCAATTTGAATAATAACTGAAAGGTGATCAGTCCTCAAACAGAGTTAAACATGAAGTAAACTTTGGTTCATAAATCTGAAATAAGGTAAAACAATTTAATATGGTAGTAATTCATATCGATAAACATCCTTGCCTTTCAGACGATGTCATGTGTTTCCATGCTCTCACCCTCGCAGCTTTGACGACATCCTTCATGTTCACATACGTGTGTAAGTGAACAAATATAGCAGCAGGTCTCTCACGCACACGCCCGGTTCGTGCCCTTTCACCCTCAGTAAGTTTTGACTGGAGTTCACTGGGCCATACTGGGTGGGAGGGGTCAGCGTGAGACAATAGGACCCCTGACAGTCTGGGGGCACCAGAGGTCACCTTAAAGGGACCTTAAAGGGGACGACTACTCAATTTGAAAGTCAATAAATGTTAAATTGGCAGTATTAAACCGCCACTGTTCACCAGTGTAATAGACTGTGAGACACTCCTCTGAGGTCCCACAAGAATATCACTTTACATTGTTTTCATTTTCATTTCAAAGTGAAGAGGAATCCAAACAAGCAGGAAATGCCTCACTGCTATAATGCCAACGTCTGAATTCTTTGTTGGTGAAATAATAGCAGACGAACGCAAATTTATGTTGTTCTTTTACATGTATAAAAAGGGGACACACTGGTGCACAGGTGGCTCATATTAGTTTAAGTGATGATCAGCAGCTTTTATCAGCTGTTAAAGATGCCAAAAGCATCAGAGACAAGTGACCATTAAAAATAAAGCTGAATTTTTTTTGTGTGTCTTGGTGATAGAAACGAATGATACTTACAACATTTTCCCAAATTAAAAAACTGCCTTAGTAAAGAGAAACTGTCGTCAAATATTCACAACCAACCAACAGGATATATGTAAGACAGATACATGATCGGTTTTCTCTGAAATGCAGTACGCATGCGTTCGTTCCTGTGCACAAAATGGTAGTTTACCTAAATGCTCACTTTATGTGAAATACACAGCTTTATTCTTCACATCACTTTGTTACAGTGGTAGTTGTAGACACTTAAAACTTCTCAACAGCACTGATTGTGGCTCTATTTTCTCTCTTCTGACAGTTGCCCTTTAAATGGCATCCTGTCCTTCCCGTGCCCTCGGTCTGTTTGTGTCTGCGTGTGTTTCAGCTGTTACCTCCACCCAACCACCCAACTACCTCACTTCCTTGTTTTCCTTACCACTCACTTTTCCTGTGAGCCGATATCTGTGGCAAAATAAACCAAACACAAACCTCTCACCTTTCAAGTCAAATAAACTTCGCACCCCTGTACAACCTCGGAAGAACAATAAACTTTACACATAAAGTACCTACACCCATCCGGGTTTCGGCTTGTAATGGAAAGTCCTGTTTTTGTTGTTCATTTTTAAAAATGTCTTTCCCTACATCCTGTGTGCAGACACGTATCGGTGCAGGTTGTTCGTAGAGATTGAGTGAGGAGAGTTTGTGATGTGGATCAGAGGATTTTGAATGAGCAAAGGTCAGAGGCTGCGATTGGAAAGTTACGTCCAGATTGCCTCTCCACTGGCCAGTTGGACGGATGTGAGAGATTATGTCAAATCTGCACTGTATTGTTGCATTTTAGTCAAATTACTCCACTCTCATCTGTGATAATAGGTAGACACAAACATGCAACACTCAAACACACACAATCATATACACACTCAGTGCTCTACTTACTGTCATAATGGATTGAAATTTGTCTTTGTGGATACAGAGACAGGTGTTGGTTTGTTTAGATTGATTGAAGTCGATTTGGGCGTGCGTCCGAGTGTGTGTTGCACGTATCCCCATCTGTTACGTAAAACCAACTTGTTAATAACCCAGTTAATATTTTAACATTTATATCAGAGCTTGAACCAATTAGGAACCAATTGTCATTATAACACCAGCACATCAATGACCATATAACCTTTTTTTACCTGTTTTGACGCTCACATTTATCTTTCTTCCTTTTAACCCACTCTCCGAGTTGTCCGTGAGTCTTGAAATGAATTTAACATCTTTGTTTGTCCTCTTTCACGTATCTGTATTGTGTTTTTAAAGAGGATATGTGTGAACGCTCAAAGCTCACATGCCTCTTTCCACCACCTAGTATTTCAGCTGAAGCTCTACTTCACTCCTCTCAAATGATGGAATTTAACAATATGCACAGAGGAATATGTGATTTGACAATTTCAAGTGTGTTAAGATTATAATAGTTCTACCCTACCCTATTCATTCATGTCATTCATTCAACCTTTATTCCTGCTCAAGGGATCACTGAGGGGTGACCCTCATTTACAATGACATTTATTCATTGGATACTGATGTATAGCAGAGAACTGTGACTGACTTCATTTTGCACCCTGTTGACCGTGACAGTACAGTAATTGTATTAGACACCAAAGTTGTTCTGACAAGAGAAATACAATCGCTGTTAGTTCCAAACAACTTTGGTGGAGACAAAAGCCAGTCACAGGAATGTTTTTCTCACTTTTATTCAGCTTTTGTTAACATGCTATTTTTTAGTAGTAAAAGTTCCAATCTGTAGGATTTAAGATGATCTGCTGGCAGAAACGGACTATAATATTTAGAATTATGTTTTCACTTGTGTAAAATAAGATGAATCTAAATTAATGTATTCACATCACCTTAAATGAGGCTTTTATATCTACAAATAGAAAGGGTCCTCTTCCACGCGTTCCACCATGTTGCACCGTGTCCAAGAATGGACACACCAAACACTCACTCTTGAGGGAAAAGTTTGTTGTTTTTCACATTTTTAGTGGCCAACGTAGGAGAGGGTGAGATGAGGGGTATTCAGCTGGTTGCAGTGTTTAACCTCACAGCTAGATGAAACTGAATCCTACACTCTGGTCCTTTAACGAACTGAATATTAGTACAAGCATGCAATTACAAGCACTACCCCCTTGCCCCTCAGAATAGAGTTAAAAGGGGTTGTGGTTGACATCTCGCCGGTCATTGTCATTGTCATTGTTTGGGGTTTATGAAGAGACAACCAGACATTTCCAAATATTTTACTCTGCCAGTGGATTTTTTTTCTCAAATTCTATTGAGAAAGCTTTTTTTTTGTTAGGTGATTTCTGAACCCTTAAAAAGAGAGTCCTCATCTATGCCTCCATCTTGGTTTTCGTTCTTCCTCTGTTTCATAACGATTCTCTCTCTCAGAAAAACATGCCTACAGACTCGCTGTGGCTCCAATCAGAGCCTGTTCTCCTCACACCATCCGCTCATCTTTGCTTATCAGTACTTAAATCCTTTTTATCTACATTTTGCATAAAGCCAACACACACACACACAATTGATTCAAACACTCATACGCACTGTACAAAGGCACATTGACTTGTTAGATATGCACAAAAACATACATAATACAAAACATAAATGCACCACAACAAGTATAACACACACATACATCCACTCAGCACCCTGATACTCTCTCATTTTAATTACTAAGATGTGACTTACCTTTGATCACACAGTGCCTATTTTTTATCTTTTTTATTTGGTGTCTGAATTATGTAAATGTGGCACTAATCATATTGTTTGTGAAGTTGTATGGAAAAAAAAACATGCATGCACAAATCCTCTTACTCACATGTACATGTAGACTGTCTCTTCACACACATGTTAGTTATAGTACAGAGGTGTTTAATGTAAAATGGAAGCAGTTAATTTGATTCTCCGCTCGTGTGTTGTTTTTGTTCTTATATCTTCATATTAACTTCAGAGCTCACACTCCAGGTATTAATTCTGCAAATTCCGAGGTGCTTTTTGCGCGGCTTTGAAGAGTCCCAGTAAAACTGTGTACGTCTGCTTGTACACACATGCGCGTGTTTACCGTCGGCGATTGGTATCTGTGCACGTTGGATTTTTCTGATGTTCTGCATTCCTCGCGCCGCCTCGACATAACAGGCGGAGGTGAATACACGCGGAAACTCAAACGTAAACAAAAAAGGAAGAGCATCTTACTCATGCAAATTGTTTTTTTTCCCCCTTCTTCCTTTTGGTGGATTTATTTGTGAACAAAAGAAAATAAATAGCCTGCTGCTTTATCTGGAGCTGCTATCGTAAGAATGCATTCTAACCTGGCTCTCCCTCTCTTCCCAGTTTGTTTCTCGACCAGTACAGAGCCTGCCTGGTTGATGCTATAAGGAGATTACTGCAACCCAATGTAAGTGTGTGCGTGCGTGTGTGTGCCTCTGTGTGTCTACTGTATATATCTCTGCTTATCCCCTTCTTCTAAATCACCACCCACTCCTCTCAATCATAATTAGGCCTCGCCCAAAACCCTATACACATTAATCGTCTGACAGGATTAATATCATGTAATGCTTTAATGCTTATTATGAGCGACTTGAATGCATTGCTCTGATCTCCGCCTCTTTCTCTCTCCTGCCTTCCCCTTAATCATAAATCCGAGGCAACTTCTCCCTTTTGGCCTCGCGATAAGACCCCACGCTGTGACAGCCAAAGCAAATGGGGGGGGTAAAAAAAAGCAAAAGGGCTGGAAGAGATAGTGTTGAGGTTTCTATTCATCTGAGGAGAGAGGGTTGCGTTTTAAGTACAGAGGCCAGACTGGTATAGGGAATATCTGTTTATGAAAAGGAAGGTGAAGGGAAGGCGATAGAGAGGGAAGAAAAGGAGGAGAGGACACAGGAAGGGGTGAGGGAGGAAAGAGATGGAAGGAAAGCAGGAGGGAGAGGAGCAGTAATAACAAAGGTGTAAAATAAGGTGTCTCTTCTCATTTAAAATGATCTTGTTTGAAATATAGATGACGAACCAGAAACATGCACGTTATAATGTGGTTTTCAGCTCGATGCAAAGTAATTTTTTTGTCATAAATTCAGCACACAAGGCAGAATTAAATAGTCCCTGCTGATCACATGTTCTGTGGAGCACGACTGGTTCTGAAAAAAAATTGCTGCTGTTGTTTCTAAATGCCTTCAGCTTCTTAAAATTGTTAAAAAGCATCAGTTAATGTGAATCAATACAAATGTCAAAAGTGCACAATGTAGCTTGTTTCAGTCCAAATCATGGTTATATAATCCTGAATTCAACTGTAGGACTTTTAAATTGGCAATGTGCTATTATTTTAAATCATATACATGTTAGCTTTTGCAAACTGCTATTCCAAATATCATGAGCTCTCTTTGTCTATAGGCCTGTAAAAGTTGCATGGTGCACCTTTTAAGTTGTATGATTTTTAAAAATAAAGACTTGGCTTTGATAGTCATTGTGATTATTTTTGTCTCACAGTGGTCCTAAGTCTTCAGTTTGCTAATAACTTAACAGTGCTGCCACTTCAATTGAAGCTCACAAAGTAATTCTATTACGTATTGTTGATGTTTATAAGAGACACTTAGAATTTATAATGTCTCTCTGTGAAAGTGAGTTTGTGCAACATCTACAGACTGCAGGAGTCTATGTAAGGGAAGAAGTTATTGAGCAGTGATCACTCGTCTTTTCTTTTTAAATGTACTTTAATCATTTTCCGTTATTCGGTCTGATTTCTTAAATCTATAAAAGGTGGTAGCTGTTAGGAAAAAATGTATACAGTATAATCTCTTAAAACTGTCAACTAGAGTCATTGCCTGTATACTGAGAGTTTAATTTTTAAGTTGAATAAAATATCGAACACAAAATATGGACACTTTATGACCCAATGCATTAGTAGAAAATCTATAAATTTTAATATAATTTAATATAATATTGTTATGTTACATACGTTACATGTTTAATGTAGCCCATTTTTATTATTAACTTTGTTAAGAAATAGCAGCAGTAACTACAAAAACAGAAAAGGTTATATTATTTTTTTCATTTCACATCCAGGTTGTCGTCAGTCCCCTCAGCTGACACTTCAGGCAGTGACACGCGCAGTAACACCTACAATCTGAATATGTGTCTCGTTTGCAGCTGAATGTCAGAGCTGCTGCTGGTCGAATGACAGACATGACATCTGGCCATTGTTGTACATCTGTGTGTTAAGTCTCTCTTCATGTCTCTCTCTCTTTAATCCAGCAGAGATAATTCAGGGGCTAATATGATTTGAGTGTTGGCCATCAGACTGTCGCTGCCACAACAAGCTTTGCCAAATATTTAATAATTTGCTAAGCTGATTAAGCAATTAACAAAACAATTAATTCTCCCATCTAATGGCACTAATTTGTTGTTTCTGACAAAGGTGGTCCATCCGGTGGGCTGGATCCCCTTAATCAGCTGATTAGCGCTGGGAGGAATTTTGTCTGTTTGTTTGCTTTAGCTATGTTTTAAGAGGGGGGGGGGCAGCTGGATATACAGATGAAAAATCATCTGTCGAATGGAGGGATCCCGCTGTTTTCACTGCCTTTGTGTTCATTTAGCTTGCGTCGTGTGTGTGTGTGTTTGCGCGAACATCCCTCTTTGCTCCATTTAATTAAAACAATCATAACATGATCAACATGAAATGAAACTGAAAGCTGAAGGATTTCAGAGAAACTTTGAACCTGTTGGTAATCCTCTTACTATTGGCAGGACGTCTGTGATGCATGTGAACATACAAACACTTTTTTATTTCTCTCTGTCTTTCTAATACGCACATACACACACACGTACGTGACAGATACATGAGTAGACAATTCACACCGACCCGTGTGTTCAAATGTGATTGGATTTGTGGAGCTTAAAATTGTTAGGTTTATCATCTAATATGTACCTGGTTAAAAAAAAAAGAAATCAAAGGATATGTTTTTGTGTTTGTAAAACTGAACAAGTATTATAAGAAATGAGGAGTAAAGGTGTGTGTGTGTGTGTGTGTGTGTGTGTGTGTGTGTGTGTGTGCGTGTGTGTGTGTGTGTGTAAAGTACCCATAAACGTACTGTGCACTATAATCACTATCAAACTCTAAAAGTCCTCCCCCTCCTCTGGTTTCTCTCCAGGGCATGGCATTGGTGTTTGCTCCACAACGCGGTGAGACTCTGAGACTGTTCTGTCAACTGGCCCAACAGAGTGGACTCTTCGTCTCTCAACACCAGCAGTATGATCCTCAGGTCATGGATGTTCACTTAAAGGTAAAAAGCATGTCCAAAAAGCAGGAAGACAATGAGACAGTGACAGAGACTTTTGAATCAGTTGCAGTTTCGATAAGAGAGATAACTACAGAAAATGATCAAAACGTATCCCATTAATAATGTACAAGAAACTTGCTCATGGAGTCAATAATTTTTTTTAGGTTGGAACGTTTTGATGCAGTTGATATAAGAGTTTCTTCCAAGAGTTTGAAGTCTGACAATATGTTTTGACCGCCAGCCGAATAAAGGTTTCTGTGACTTGATTTCTGTAGTCCACCTCTGAACACTTGATCTATGTTGCTCTTGTCACATTTAGTCACTGTAGGTATTTTTTTCACTGCACATCCCGCATCTCTGTAGTTAACATGATCATGGCCAGAGTTGAATTTATTTGATCGTTTATTTAAAACAATCTGAAACAAAACTTATGTATATACAATATTACCCAAGTGCAGTGCAAGTTTTTGCCAATATTGGGGGGAAAAAAAAGCAGCGATTCACATATAAATTAATTGATTTAAATTCAGCCACTTATGAATATCGATCTCCCTCTGGGTTGTTCTCCAAATTCCTCCTCTCTGAAGTTTTGCTACATGTCTGTTGGTCTCAGCAAGTTAATTCAGGGCTTGACACTTGAGCTATGGAGCATAACACGTATTAAGGCATTATAAATGTATGTATAAAGAATGTATGTATAAGGAAAGGATTTTTCACCAGTCAACTTAAATAGCTCAACAGAGGATTTGCATGTGATGAGGTATGCAGAAGTCACCATGGTTACAACCACTGAGTTGCAAAAATACAACTGAGTTACAACATGTGCTGCAGACTCAACGTTGAGCTTTAATGCCACCAAAAACACTTTAAATTGCGAAAGAGCCGGGTTTATTAACTTGACTTGACATGCAAACATACTGTGCATTGGCACATTGCCCTGCAACGCTGAAGTGATATTTTTTGCCGCCTCAGATTACTTACATGTTATGTTTGTTAAGAGAGCTCCCTGAACATTCCTTCTCTCCACACTGGCCATGAAGCTATTTCCATCTAGGAAAGTGATTTCTCTTTGATAAACAGACACATAAAAAGTCCTCATTTTGTGCAAAAATGCAATTTTTACAGAGGTCATTACCATCTGTTGTATGGTATGTAAATAGACTTGGAGGACAACCTAGTTAACACTGCTCCATTGTTTACTTGAAAATGTTCAAAATCTGTTGCTACTTAACAAAGAAACCAGTGAAAATCAGGGCACGTAATGTTCACTCAGCTTTAATAAAGACCGGTGGATCAGCCCGTTGTTTGATGTTCAGAGACACTTTGCGAGACACTTTGCGAAACACACCGGAGCCAAAACAAACTGCCTTAACTTGGCACGGCGAGAGAGACGGATGAGGGGAAGGAGAGAAAAGAATAGTGTAAAAGAGAAAAAGAGTGACAGAAAGCACCTGAGTAGGCAGTGTTAAAAGAAGTGGTGTCCAGCTGTTAACTCCATTACACTCACAGCTACAGAATAACAGGACAGCACGGAGCGGGCTAAATTGGTGCGCACTCGTTCACCTACACTGGTGGGACAATTGGACAGACTGGCCATTAAAGTGGCTGTTAAAGTGGCCTGAACCTCAGCGAGGAGAAATCTCACTCCTTCTCCCCTTCTCTATTTATTCGTCACTGAATTTAGCACAATCACACTCACATTCTGTCTATAAGTGACTCTGGAGGCTTTCAAACCACACTGAGGGTGAGGACATGTGTAGAAAGGAGGGACTGACTTGAACCAGGTTTAAGGCGGGTTCAGGTCAAGTTGTCCCAGTCCACATTTAGGTCCCCACACCAGCCTGTAGTGGAAAGCTTGATTACCACTGTTCTGATGTGTTGAGCCACATATTATGAGTAGAGATGGGAAAAGATTTTATTGTGGCTTGTGATAAAAACGCTCAGGATAAGTTCCTTGTTAAAACGTTCTAAATCTGAATTATCGTAAATCAGGATAACTGTCAATATGCTCACGAGGAAAACTGTCTATCTATATTGATTTTGTGATGTATGATGATTATCGGGATAATGAAATGAATTGCAGTTATTTTGAGCATGATACTCATGACATGAAGTTTTCATATTGTCCCCTGCCTAATCGAGAGTCCATATCATTAACGACATATGATGGCCAAAACATCAACATTATTTTTATAGTGTCTGTCAACTCTTTTCCTACCGTCCTCGTCCCTTAACAGTTCTGTTAATGTGCAACCAATTCACATTAGCAAACAAGTTATGCTGGAATGTAATGCAGAACAGATTTTTTTCAAATCAACATAATTGGGAATAAAAACACTGTAGCACTTGTTTTTCTGTGATATCACTAGGAAATACAGCACATTTAACATGTTTGTGGTAATATTTAAGTCACTGAGAGCCCTTTCTTACAAATCAGGGCTCGATCACAGCCTTTGTAAAATATTAGAAAAGACTTGACACACAGGACAAATTTACTCTGTTCTGTATTTAACCAAAGACAACACCTTTTCCTGTCCCTTAAAAAGTCTTTTATAAGTCTAAACTTAAGACTCTTGTAGGACTAAAATTTCCATTAAAATAAGTTAGGCAATCAAATTAATGGCATATGAACGTATTTTGTTGCTGAGTTTAATCCTCGATTCCCTTCTGAGTTAAACTGTGAAGTAAATGGGCAAACAATTCTTTGTTGTTTTAGGGCTTTGCCAGTTATGAATACAAGGCTCCATTTTTAGCTTGTAGGTTGTCGATGCTGTTTCTCGTAGCAATCGGGACTTGACAGTAACAGACACAGTAGAATCAAAATAGAAACGTAGACTAAATAGAGTCAATCAAAGGCAGGTCAATACCCACAGCTTCCTTCAGACTACTTTTGACCGTCTAAACTGCACAAACTCTTGTGAAACATTCAATTTATAAAACATGGCTTCGGCTTCATAACTCAAAGTAGGTGTCTCTAGCCTTAGGTGGAGTGGGTGCAGCATGAGAAAAGCTAAAGGGAAAGAGAAGAAGAAAAGAAGTGAAAAGGGACAGAGAGACAGAAGTACCTTTAGTGGGAATAAAGTGGATGCAGCCATTGCTTTAAATTTAAAAGAAATACAACTTTGGTTTGAAAAAGCTGCGGGGAGAATTGATTGGGCCTCAAGGCCACCGTATTCAGTCATTGAATAATCCTAATGGTTCAGCACCTCAACCGCTTGGGAAAATTGCCACTCAGACCTGTTGTCGTGATGAGAGCTGCCTGACGATGGCTTGTGTGCGATGTGAACGGTGGAAATCTAACTAACACTGATGATTGAAAAGAAATCACCCAGATGTTATGCTGTGTTTTTTTTTCTATCTTCGGCATGTAGCGGGACTATAAAACCAGTCGGCTCACTCTTGAAATGCACATTTCCATCCATGTGAGACACACACACTGTCATACTTGCATACACACACACACACACACACACACACACACACACACACACACACACACACACACACACACACACGCACACACACACACACACACACATGCACAGTGGGGTCAGGTGCTGCGTGTGGATATGAGGACAAGTTGAAGTGCCCCCCTCACATCTGAAGGTGATTAAGTCTCCTCTGCTTATCTTCAGATGAACACTCCGAACAACCCCTGTGTGGTTTGTGTGTGTGTCTAACTGACCATTCCCTACACACACACACACACACACACACACACACACACACACACACACACACACACACACTGTGCACACAGCTAGGAAACAAGCTATATCACAATCCCACACAGACCAGACATCACTCAGACAGCATATTGGCTAGACATTACACACAAACACACACACCGCATGATGATATCACAGCGAAACATACACTACCACTGTGCACAGACACACACACGCACACACACATGCACGTCCAAATGAGCAGCTGCTACTCATTTGCACTACAGATTAGCTTTTTCCTCGGCTATATCTACTTTCAGTGGGTGGATCAGAACACAAGAAAAATGCATATCAGAACCTACAGTTCACACACACACACACACACACACACACACACACACACAGGTTTTTTTTTTTCACCGCGGCTTAAAAACAATCAAAGAGAGACAGAAAAGCAGGTGTATCCATTCTGAGGATAAAGCCAGAGCTGAAAAACCTGCATGTTCTTTTTTTTAACAGAGAGGATTTGAGCTGTGAAATGTCTCCAGTTTGTAAGGAAATGCCCGTTTAATATTACGCTCGATTAACTTTCACTGTCTTTAGCTCAGACTTTAGGCATTACATTGTTTATTTCTAAAAGCCATCACATTTCTTTTTGTAAATATTTTACATTTTTTTGTAAAATGTTCAAGTTAGATCTGTAATTTGAGATATGTTTATAAGAAAATGATAAAAATAAATCAAGCCTGCATGTCTTCTAAAATTTTAATTTAACCTTTTTTTTTCTTTATTTCTTAATTTTTTACTGAAACAAGAAGATACTAGAAAAAACTGACCAGTTGGAGGATTTTTACTTCACCAACAGGCCACTGCTAATGTCCAAATATTTGTGAAATGTGTGTGTTGACACAGTTGAAACCACTAATATATTAAAAGGTTAAGATGTCCAGTATTACTATATCCTTATAATGCAGATGTATGCAAAATCCCATGTCAAATAATTGAATGACCTGTGTTATATTGCTAATCGTTATATCATATACAAGTTGGTAACAGTTTAAAATAACATTGTTCATAAATGATTAATTTATATTTAATTAAACTGTAGTTAATAGTACGTTTACAGTTTATAAACTATAAATGTACCAATTATTAATGATGATTATGACAAACACCTCTCTTTTTCATGTTTTAGTTTTCAAACATATATATCAGAATCATCAGCATGGACGACAGAGCTTTGTAAACCCATATGATCATCTGACGGTTGATACCACTGACACCTTCAACATGATCATATCAAATTATCTCCCAACACTGGTGTCGAACAAGCGGCGCACTCCAGTCAGAAACCCAAACTTGTTTTACATGCAGCCACACAACAATATCACATAGTTGGTTGAGTTTCTGCACGTGTCATTCAGTGACACACAAGCTCCTCCATCGGGCACAGATTCCTTTAAACAAACGTGTACACTCCCCCCCGTTCCCTGTAGTACATAGTACACTGGCATCCCTCGCCGTGCCAGATTTCGACGCTCGTCAGATTTGATTTTGTTTGGAATATACCGCCCATCTTAATGCTTGCCTCGTGTCTGAAAAAAGAGAGAGAGAGCAGGGAGTGTTTTTTTTTTTTGCAATTCTTTACAAACCGTCTCCAGACCCCCAGCTCGCTACTCTGCAGTTTTCTAAACATACACACACTTTCGCCCGCTGACACAAACGCACACGCGGGACTTGCAGACAGCAGGCAGGCCCCGATGTGCAGCAGTAGTGTATCTAAGAACTGTGTGTGTGTGTGTGTGTGTGTGTGTGTGTGTGTGTGTGAGTGTGAGGCGTGTGCTGGGACGGGCAGACAGGGCTAGCGCGTTATCCTCTTATCCCCACTGTTGTGGAATAGAGAGGCAAGCAGCTGGAGGGACTGCAAGCAGCCTGATAATGCCAGCGCTATTTTCTAACCCGCCATCTTAATCTTGTTACTCAAATGGTTGTGAAGAGAGAGTCATGAATTTTAATTTCTCTCTCTCTCTCTCTCCCTCTCACACACACACACACACACGCAAAGGAGTGTGTGTGCACATGTGTTGATCCCCCCGTCTCTCTCACATGCATAAATAGTATCCCCACTGCGTCCATGCACTCACACTCTCTTCCCTGCCTCCTTCCTTCTGCCTCCCTCCTTTCACTTGGTTTTCTCTCCCCTCCTCAGCTGCCTAGCTCCCCCCATTCCTCTGACATATCTTCCTTCACCCTTCTCCACTCTCCCCCTCCCTCAGCTCCCCACTATCTTCCCATTTCCTACATCACGACCCACTTCTCTATTTACTCAAGCCTGTCCTTCTATCCCTTCCTCTACTCGTCTCTCCATCCACCCAATCCCTCATTCTCTGTTTCCTAATCCTGCTGGGGGAGACCCCAGACATCCGGTTCATCCGTCCCTCCCTTGTCTCAGAGAGCACCCCCCCTCCTCTCTCTTTTTCCACCTTGTTCAGTTTGTCTCTAGTTTACACCAGCAGGGCAAGAATAAGCCGGGAAAAAAAAGAAAGAAGAGAAGGAGGCAGGGAAATAGAGAGGCACAATGAGTGCACGAGAGAGAGGGAGACAGAAGCTGGGGCGAAAGTGGCAATAAAATAAATGACTTGCACCTTGGAAAGGAGAAAAAAAGAAAAAGGAAAAAAGATTGCGGAGGAGGGTGGGGTGGGGGGTCGGGTTGAGAGCCGATTTAGCCAGCCACCCATGAAGCTGATTAGGCAGCCTGCGATCAGGAGGAACAGCTTTGCTTGTTAAACTTTTCACCTCTGCGAGCTCTTAGCCCTCACCGTGTTAAGGCCCCCCCCTCCCCTCTCGATCCCTCCATCCCTCCATCTATCGCTTCCTTGCTCCTTCCGCCTGGTAGAATTTGAATGTGAATGCTGGCTGCGGTCCCCATTGCAGGCTTAGCAAAGGGGGCAGGCAGCTGCCCCTCCACGCCCAACCACCCCCTGGGCCGTTGGCTCTCTCTCTCTCTCTCTCTCTCTCTGCTCCTCTGTCTCTCTCTCACTCTTGGGGTCACAGGTTCAACCACAGGCCGGTGCCTGGAGGGATGGCCACAGGAAGATAACACACATGAAGGGCACTTGGGGAGAAAGGCAGGGATCGAAAGAGAGAGAGAGAGTTTGTTCATATTCAACAAAAAGGAAAGACATTGGAAAGAAGAGACGGTGCAGAGGCAAAGATCTCTCGCTTCCTTAAGACAAGCTGTTGGTGAAGGAGGAACTAGAGACGAGCCAGCAGGACCTCGGGTAGCCATTTAAATCACACAAACAACCCTATTTTCTGGATGTTGTGACACTTACCACGACCTGTAGATGTATACACAAAAAAAATATGGCTGTTGGTCAGTACTTTCACACACTTGATACGAGTCAAGTACGATGCGATGAGTTCACAGTGAGTTACGATCATTGACTACATGAAATATAGACGGATCCATTCAGTCTAAGAAGTGAAACCAAAGCAGAAGTGTCCTAATGACTTGCCTATTTAACTACTTTTGGTTGTATGTTGTAAGGGCAAACAGTCACTTCAGTACACATATACACAACTACACACGTCAATGTCTTATGGTGTTGTTATGCACAATAATGAGGATGATTGGGTAGGTACCGTTCCAGTAGCTCTGATATGTACATAAGGGTCACAATCCAAATATATTCTTAATGGGATGTAACTGTCTGCATTTAGAAGAAGGAATTGGCGAACATTTTACATTTTTGCTAAAGAAATCTTGATTATTTGAAGAATATCAGAGTATTTGCTGTCCGTCAATCTGTTAACTGACTATTTGTCCCAGCTGTGAGCAAACACTCTCACTCTCAGAAACACACACACACAAACACACACAGCTTTGTGGGGTGTCCATGTCCTGCCCACTCGGTGCCCTTTTAAGCGGTCTTGGCAGTTTGGGCATGCACCATCTAATCAGCTCGCTCAGCGTCTGGCCAAATGATCAGAGACTTATGAAAGTGAGTTTAGTGGGTCTGCTCATGTGAGAGTGTGTGATTGTCTGTGAGTTGTGTGTGTACATGTGTGTGGCGAGACCGGGATAGGGGAGAGAGAGCTGTGTGAAAAGGTCTCCTCACAACAAACAGAAAGCCAGACTGACCCACATTTCACTCCCGTCAGCGGCGTGTTAGGTGCTCCGCAAGTGCTCATCCATCCAACTCAAACCCGCTTACATTACCAGCTCGACTGCTGACCGCCTGCTGTTCCCCCGACAAATTAGGCCATGATGTTAGGGGTTGTAGTTCTTATCTGATTCTGTTCAACTCGACCGCTGAACAAACTGCTTTATTCGGCTTTATTAAGATACGTTTGTTTTAAGTGAACAGGACAGTAATCTAGTAATGGTGGGCTGACATTAGCCCTTTTTATTTCAATGACATGACATGAGGGGCTGCCACAACAGTGTTGACTTCAAAGGGCTTTTTACTTTACAAGTAGATAATTAAAAGAAAAATAAACTGATCAGCAACTGTAACAGACAAAATGAAGACTTTATCGTTCCATAAAAAAGTTTAATCTGGCTCAGATTTTGGTGACGTCACCCACTGGTTAGTGGACTATTATTTTAAAGCTCTCAGTTTAGTATCATGGCTGTTGCCGTCTTGTTTTTTGGAGTCAGGATTGACTATATTTGGATAAGAGGTTGGAGCTGGGGAGGATATCCTAATTGGACATGCCGTGGTAGCGACCTGTGATGTGTCCTAGCCATACCTCAAAGTTTCCCCCTGCTTAATAGTCTATTTCACTCTACATGAGACTATATTTTACAAAATGAACACCATGCTGTGTCAAAGAAGACTTGAAACTAACGAGCAAGACCATAAACTCACTAGGAAACTGTTTACTGAGGTGATAAATCAAGTGAGACGTAGCGTCATTTTCTCGTAAGCTCACATAGAATCAGACTTCTTTTTGAAACCAGGGGAGTCACCAAAACTGGTTTAAAACCGGAATCCTGCAGTGGTACTATTTCTCCTCTATGCTTGTTTAGAATAAAGAGCAAAGTTAAAGTCCCCCCCCTTTTTTTTCCCTTTCTTATTATTTGTTTTTGTCCTTGTTTGTTTCAGTTTTTTAAATGTGTATCCGGCAGCGTGTGCAGCCCGTCTTCAACATTATCTCCATTACATACTGTAATTACACATTATCTTGAGCTAATCTGTCAACTTGTAGGTGGAGTTTTCAAATTAAAGACTCACAGAGAAGAACGATAACATTAGAGTAAGGTTTGATGATTAAAGATTAAAAATAAGTAGTGTAGGTGGCATTTTTGCCTCAATTTCCATAGAGGATTGTGGATGGCTTGTAACGAAGGACCCCCAAAATGTTCAAAATACTGATAGAATTAGAGGAAATATTCTACCAAACTAAGATGTGGTTAAAGACGTTCTGCCTGTGTAAATGTTTTTTGTCATGTTCTTCACTTTCCAGATGCTGAGGGAGGGAAAAGAAGCCTATGATGAGAACATCCACTACCCTCTCCTCATCACCCTGAGCAAAGGACCTCAACCTGTCAGCCACACTCAGTAAACCAAAACGAGTCAGGCCTCCGCTCTGCACAGCACGGTACGGTTTGGGACGGATTGATGCCACGGAGTCATGTCTTCGACGTGATCCACAAGTGATCTCAAGAGAAGGAAAACTTGCACTGAAGGAGCAGTATTGAAAAAAAAAACAAATAGAGTAGAGTTTGTCTTAAAGTTCAGTGGCACAGAGAGCAAATCAAGTAGTGGTCATACATTTTTCACACCTGCTACTGGCCACTGAGAGGATTTATCATCAGACGGTGCATGTTTTGTAGTTTGAAGTATTGACGAGGAACAACCTAATTTCCAAAACAACGCAGGTGAGAAGAAAAAAAAGAACAGGTGGATACATTTTGAACCGAGTATTTTTAGCCATCTGTCATGCCAAATAATTACAGTCAAGTCTCTGAAACAGTCAGCCCTTTAATCAGTTGACCTAACACTTAATCACTGCTTTAATCAGCCATCCAAGAGAGTGAACCAAGATTGCCAAACAGTCATCTGGCTGACCAGTCAAGCAACCAGTCAGTTTTCGGTTATCTAACCTACTAAAATCTGAGTTAATTAATCAGTCATCATACCAGCCATAAAAGTCAGTAAGTTGTTTTGTCATTTCACTTGTTGTTCAATCAGTTGGCTTCATGAACGTTTCCTCAGTCAGCCCTACTGAGTATGTAAGCCCCCTTCAACCAGTCAGTATTAACCTCTGCCACTGTGTTTCTGGCCCCTGCATGGAGGCCAGCTCTAATTCATTAACTATCACAGACTGTGGAGCAGCTCAGTTTCCTGTGCGTTTCCTTCTTCCCCCTCTCTAATTTCTTCTAATACAACCCATTCATCCCAGCCAGAGGTCACTAATAATAACTTCTTTTGTGCATTTCTTACAATAGTGCATTAACACGTCGAGGCCCTTTCAGAATAAGGAGCAGTTGTTTCTGCCTGGGAGCTAAAAGCTAGCATATTCCACAGCCACATCGCCATGGAAACGAATAATCTACTGTATATCACATGATGTAATTTGATTTTACACAGCCTTGTTTTTATAATCTGTGTTTGAACAGGATAATTTGACCTCCTGGTCGCCTCAAACGCCTGTTTAACAGCTTGATTTGTAGAACAGATCCATTGTGTCTGCTTCCATAACTGCACTGATGGCTCTGGATTTCAAACATATTTAGTAAGATAAGTGCTGGTGAGTCTTGTTTAAATCACCAGCATGAATCCTACATCAATTTACTTAACATTTTTTAGATCCTGTGGCAGCTGCTAAACGCTCAGCCTGAACTCAGCGTTTGTGTCTAAAGGGACGCTCACAAAGCGAATATGTCCACATGCATAAAGAATCCTACTACCCCAATTTATTAACAAATGACCCCAATACTGTGGAATAGATTAGAATATGTATGATACCCTGTACAGAGTAGGGTTTCTTTACCTATTTTATTCATTTCCCTTGTTTTTTCCGTGTGTACCTCCAGTCTCCACTTGCTCACTGCCCGCAGAATCTCACTTCAAGTTAATCTTAAAGTTGCTTTATTGTCTCCCGTGGAAGGAACTGGTCTTGGATTAAGGGATACTGCTGCACTGATCCCGACATTACAGTAAAATCACATTAATAAGAGCACATGTGCAAAGACTGCCTGAGATTAAAACCAGGTGGAATCCTGCACTTAACCTGGGTCTGACTTACCTCTTCTGTGTGCCCTCCATGAGCTGCCCATTAATACGTTTAAAGGATAAGTTAACACAAAAAAATGTAAATTCAGTCATTATCTACTTGCCCCCTTGGCTGGAGCTGCAGCAAAACGGGGCTGCTGCATGTTCCTAAACAGCTGAAGTAGATGGGGACTTGTTTTAAAGTGTAAAAAGAAAAGACTAATGAAAAAAAACAAATATACATCTTGTTTTCTGTTTTCCTATCAACACAGATAAGTGTTTCGCTCAGGTCTTTCCCCATCCGTTCCGCTGTTCTTGTGGTATTAAGGAAACACCAAGTGTCAGTGGGTCACTAAACGTGTACCTATCACTTGTGAGGTGTTTCCATATTTCACTGTGATCCATTGCTGTACACAACAGCCAAGAAGCTATGCAGTATCTCTCGGCGGCTGCTGTTCACGTTCCTCGTGTTGAAGAATATAATCCAACTTCTGAAGTAAGAGGTATTCCCTGTGTGCAACTACTCAGAAAAAGTAAATTAAGTCAGTTTTATCAGTGGTCTCAGTGCTTTGAGGACTTAAATTGCATTGCAAAGGTTTAGAAGTATATTTAATTACATTTTTATCTGTAATGCAGTTTGCTGTATAACTTTGATATCTGCCGGCTAACACAGAAACACCATCCGAACTGTGACTCCATCGCTGTCTAGTGTGACGTCACCATCGCTGTGACATTGATGTCATTCAAACAACACATTGTTTACTGTGGCATCTGCGCTGCGTTGCTGCTTCTTCCAACATCGCTGCCTTTATCTATGGCAAAAAAAAAGTCTCCACCCGGTGCACCCGCGATCTGCTGTGATGTTTTTCAGAAGTGATGTCGTCACTTCTTGTTGTGATAATAGTGCTGTACGCTCGGACACTTACCACCTCTCACTGTGACAGTCAAGGAACCACTCATTGTCAGTTCTATTAAGAGAAGCTCATGTGGTCTTTATTTGGATTGCTTACTATTAATATTTATGGTGAGAAATCCGACAGCTGTGACCAAAAAGACCACAGAGCTGTGATGCAGCCGGGGTTTCTGTTATCTGATCTGTTGTCGTACATATTTAAATCTTTCTGCTCATAACATCAGGTGAGAATGATTTCCCACTAAGCACATGAAATTGTATTAAAGGTTAAACAATTGATACTGGAGGAAGGGCATCAGTAGTATTTGACTGGGATTTCTCCCATTTTATTATCCCTGGATGATACAACTTTACATGACATGTGAACCAGCGCCATTTTTTTAAAATTTTAACAGAAACCCTGGTTCTAGCTGAGAATCACCTTGGGTAAACATCGTACAAGATTGCTCTACTCTAACAGATTTATGTCACTGTGTTCTGGAATGTCTCAGCTGGGTTATTATTTTGACTATCAAACATAATTCTTAGAATTGCTTTGCAGGTCATGTCAACACTAATCCAGACCAGTTACACAAATTGGATCAGTATTTCTCAGTTTTTTCTTTTTTCCTTTTCTTTTTTTCCTGTAATTTCAACCACCAAAACAAACGTTTTCCAAAAGAAAATTCTCCAATTCTGGTCAAATAAAAGCTGCTTCTGCAGCGCTTTCAAAAATATTGATGAACGATTATCATGTGATCTGTGCATGATCCGATAAAAATAACTTTTTTTGTAATATTGTTTTGGGATTCGACACAAGAAATACAAAAATCTATATGCTTTAGTGTGGACATGGCCTCATGTAGTGATTCTGTCTGTTCAGTTTATCACTTTCCTTCTGCTTCACTATAATCAGTGGGTTTAATGTTGTATTTTCAGTTCATGGGTGGGTGATTCTTTTTGTGAATGAATGAAAATAAAAACATTTTCTTGAAGAAATGTTGGAACTCTGGGACTTTTTTTAAAATCAATATTTAGAAGATATAGTTACAGCATTATTTAATTAATACAATGTTTTCATATTTTTTGTTTATTTAATCTTTATTTATCTTTATTGCTTTATTTAATAAAAATTTTTTTTTTCTTTCAACTGTCTGGGAATTTGAGGTTATTTTTTTTTTTGATGATTAATATATTTCGTGGGGATTGGGTTGACAAAGCTGCTTGTGAAAAAAAAAACCCCCAAAAAACAAAATGTGTGTGTTCAATTAATAAAACTCCGGTGATAAATGTCCACAGATGTAATAAAGTTTCCTTCAGGCCCCGATCGGCGGTGGCCTGTGTTTCAAACACAATGACCTCCTGCGGGCTAAGCTGGTGCCAGACAAGCTAGCACACAGAAACACACACATACACGCTCACACACACTCTCTCACACACACACACACACGCACATATCAAGCCCAGTCAACAGTCTACCCCTCCACAGGAAGAAAAGAGAGAGGGATAAAGGAGGGAGGGAAGGCAGTACACAGCAGCTAATCCTGCAGGCTCACTCTTCTGTTTATCAGTGAGAAGGAGGGAGGGAGAGTTAGCAGAAAGGGAGGGACCAGCGAGGCCTCCTGATCTGTCTTTTGATATTTTAAAGAGGTCTGTTCTCTCCTCCCCAACACTCTGCTGGAGAGACAGAGAGAAGAGATAGAAAAACCTGCAGACAGAGGCAGAGAGAAAGAGAGAGAGAGAGACAGGCTGAAAAAGACAAGAAGGCCGAGGAGGAGGAGGAGAGAGAAGAAATGGCACAAGACAAACTGAATGGCTGGATGGAAAAGGGGGGAAGTGAGACAGCTGGAAATGAGGTGAAGGTAGATCGAAACAGTAGGGAAAAGCTTCGGCCATGAAAGAAAAGAGAAGGCTGACTGAGAGACTGAGATTGACTGGCCAAGTGAGTGATCGAACAGAGAAAAAGAGAGAGACAGAGTGCTCCCGGCTCGACACAAGGGCCCCATTAACTTGACCACTTGCCCTTTGCACACAAAGGCAGGGCCGGCCCACTGCCCCTCCCACCCAATTATCCACGATTAGGCTCAGTGCACTGTGTCAAGATGGAGAGGGAAGGAAGGGAGGAGAGGGGGGAGAGAGGCGAGCACAGGGAGGAGGAAGAAGGGGATGGAGGGAGCGAGGGAAAGAACTGAGGGGTGGATGATAAGGATGACAAAAGTGTTGTTAACATGGAGGAGATTCAAACATTTGAGTCAGCAGCCTTCATGCAAATGAATGCTGTGCGAGTTAATGCAGAGGCAGAGAGCTCCCTGTTAAGTTCTGCTGTGACCTGCAACTTATCTGTATTTGGAATTTGCACTGTCTAATAGACATTACATGAATATACAACTAATCTGCAACCACATGTGTTTTGGGGAAACCTGCAAAGATGCAAAAATGTTGGTCTTCAACAAGTCAGAAAAAATGTTTACGTATTTAATTTCTTTTCCAACCAAATTAGGCAATCTGGCAGTAAAATAACTGCTTAGGAAAAGATCATGATCCATTTTTGTTCTTGACTTGAGAGATTTTTACTCAACTCAACCTTTCTCCGACCTTATTTCAGGTAAATAATAATCATTACAATTAATGAAGGGACTTGTTCTTACATCACATCTCATTTCTGGAAATCTTATCGAGCTGATTTTCACTTTTTTTTAATGTGCAGATTGTTTTGACTTATTCCAATCAAAACATGGATTGAATTAATTTTGTTTAACTTATTTCTGAATTGGCATTTTTTCCCTGTATTTTATAAAGATGATACGTTTTATGTTAAAGCAAACCAAGTCCATTAACACATCCAAGCAACTTCATTTGAAGTCATGTGTCTGGCTTTGTGTCCGATTTAAGTCCAGTATTCGCTCTTCATTTAGCTTTATTTTGGTCTTCACAAACTCCTGAGAGAAATATCTGGCTGTTCATCAGATAACTTCCCCACACAAGCTAGTTGCTAACTTTGTCTGTCTGCTGTTAGTGCTGGGTAGCGTACGGTGGGTTTATCAGAGCTGTGTCGCTGAAAAACTGCTGCTTTATTGGACCAAAACAGTAAAGTGGTGGGCCGCAAAACCAAAACAATGAGCTGAAAGACGCTTGGAAGCTTAATAGAGTTGAAGGAGGCCGCAGACTCCGAGTATGCAGCTTTAAGTTATAGTACACCATGCTCTCTCGTCCATAGTAAAATACAAGTACATGTTAAAAAAAAAATATTTCTATCTGCGATTGCCTTGTAAATCACTCAGATGATGCTTCTCAGCCAATCAAACGGCAGCATTCTGCAGCTCTTTGTGATTTGAGTCAGACAGTTACGCACAGACGGGAAACGAAACGAGTGACAACAGTTGGAGAAAAGTTGTCAGTGAAAAACAGATTTTAATCAAGAATAGACGTTCATGTTCATTCTTCACAGGCAGTGGTTGATGTGATGCGCCACCAGCCTACTAGACAAAGCACAGAGCACACCGAGCAAACCCACTCAAATCCAAACTTAGGACACATAAACTGAATGAAATGTTTTACTGGGCACTGAAGAAAAGACAAGTTAGTTTGCTTGAGAAAATGTTCTCTATGTGGACATCTTTGCCTTTTAATTTTACTTTCAGTAAAGTCAGTTTCATCTTGAATGACTTGCCTACTGCTGAAAACCATTGCAGACAGAGAGGCTGCAACAAGATGATACAATTATCAAACCTCAATCGGTGAAAATCAACACGGAAAACAATAATTACATTCCTTTCAGAGCAAAAACAGCTGATTGGTCATCGTGAACTGATTCGGAAAAGGTGTTTCCATCTCCCACCAAACGCATCAACTCTGCGGGCAAAAAAACAACACAAGCAGGCGTTAAAACTTTATTTTCAAAACTGAGATTTCAGATTTTGCCGTTTCATTTTTTCCATCAATCTTTTCCAATTTGATACATTAAAATGTGCATAAAAATACAATGACAGAAACAAAATCTTCCGTTCACATCCTACCTTCACAAAAAACAGGTGAACATCCTGTTGACGCAGTGAATCTCCCCCCACACTATGCAGTATATATGTTTAGGGCACAGCAACACTCCCAACAGCTCCGACATACGAACACACACAAATACAAAATTCCTCCTTAAATTGCTTTTTCGCATTACAGTCTTCTCCAAGGCCTTGGGCGACACACCATCACTGACAGCGAACACAAACACTTTCAAATTGTATATCCAAACATGACTCACTTGCTTTTGGTGCCAAAATTAATGCAGCCCTCAAAAATAAGAACAACTTAACAGGTCTTAATTTTTGTTTTTGAACTACAAGGTCAAAGAAAGAGGAAATTAATTTGATCTGCGCCAAATGGATTGTTTTTGTTCTGCCTTTTTATTTTATTTCATTTGCCTTCATTCCACAACACTTACAATTTCCATGCCATTGTTTTATATTTTCTAAGTGAAGTAGTCGAGAATACACTTTGATGACCTGAAAATTAACCCAAAAGAAATTGAGTTTTTTTAGCCTTTTTGCCAGAAAAGTTTTTTCTTTTTCTTTCTTAATATTCAGTACATTTGCCAAAGCCTGTGCAGATAGTACACACACTTTTTTCCATCACAAGCAATGAGATGCATATGGTGTGTGCCAGGTGGGCTCAGGTGGTCAGCTCCACGGGACTGTTTGACCGACCTGCACCATGAGCTCCTGTGTTCCGGTGTGTCCGCTGTGTGTGCGAGCGTACAGTGTGTGCATCTCGCATGTTTACACGTCCACCAATGTTCATTTTGACCCCCCCCCCCCAGCCCCCCATCCCCGCACCACTTCATCCATCGCCCAAAATCTCTCAAAACCTTTCAAGCCTTTTCCTCTCTCTTCTCCTCCTCAAGGCAATTTGAGGAGGGCTTTTTAAATGATCCGCTCATTATCGGTAGTGGAGTCACTTTGGTTTTTCAGCTCCGTCTGCTTGCCTTCCTGCTTCCTTTTCCTCCCCTCCTCCTCCTCCTCCTCCTCCTCCTCTCCTCTTTATCTCTCCCTGTTTTTTAAGGGGCTTTTTCTGCCTCCACCCCTCCACCCCGCGCCCCCTCCCACTTCTCCCTCCAGAATGGCTTTTTGGTCCGTTTGTTTGTGCTCATGAAGTGGAATGCAGCAAACTCCCTGAGAGCATTTTTTTTTTTGTTCTTTTTTTAAATTTAGAAAGCCATCGAGTATAAGTTGACGTTGCGAAGTGGGAGCTACCCCCACCTCCCACTCGCGCGCGCACACACACACACACACACACACACACACACACACACACACACACACACACACACACACACCGCATTCACATTCACATTCACATTCACAGTCCTCCTCCTCCGTACGCGCACCTGATGCTGGCCTTGATGACAAAAATGTTTTCCATTACAGGAGAAGGAATTGAGAAATATGTGGAGGTGGCATTCTGTGGCATTAATGTAGTCACCTGGAGCAGGGTGGAATGGGATACAGAGTGGGAAACGTGTGTCTATTATTGTGTTTCCCTTAAAAAGAAAAAAAAAAATTGATAGTAGACATGCTCACGAGACGTAAACACACAAAATCAATTGTGTGGTGACTCCCATCTGTTCTCTCCCAGCTCTATAGGCTACTTGCATTTATCCCCATTTACCTGTTCAGTCCCTCCGTCTCTAATGCACATTAAACCTCTCCATCTGGATATGCAGGACGCTAAGTTCACCGACTGACTGCAGCGAGCCGAGGTCAACTCTCTCACACACACACACACACACACACAGACGCACGCTCACACAGTACAGTGATGCTTACACATGAGCTTATAGCAATGGGCTGCTAATTAAGGGGGCTGTGCTGTTGACGAAAGCACTCAACTTATCGCTGATTAGGTCAGGCCCCGGTGGAAGCGAGTTTCACGGTGAGAGGGAGAAGGGAAAGCAGACGGCGAGACATATAGACCGACACAAGTGGTTTGTTGTTGGTTGAGAGTCCTTCCCATAAATGTTGACAGTCTCTCGAGGCTGTGTTTACCCGACTTTTTAATGGCAGAGGGCCGACATAAGCCACCGCAGGAGCCGCGTTGAATTAACACCTGCCTCTCCGCATACAGGCAGCTCCTCTCTGTGCTTTTGTCTGCCCGTGACTTTGTCAGTCAGTTAATCAGCCAGGCCATCAATCAGTGTGGGAAATGGCTAGTTTGTCAGCGAGCCGCCAAGTCTTAACATTCGGTGAGTAAGATGATCAATTAGTCGAGCCAGCAACAAAAACAAGTAGCCAGATGTGTTGTTCTTTTATGTGATATGGATAATTGGTTAAAAAACATATAAAACCAAAAAAAATATATTTTGTGAGAAAATTGTTGATGTTAAATTATGTTTTCAGCTATCTGTTGGCCCTTGGTCAGAGGCTATCAGGCTATAAATCTACTGGTATCCATGACAGGAGAAACCATTCCCAAGCCATGACCTGTCTCACCTTTAAGCTGCCTTACTGTTACCCAGGCAAAGAGCTGATTCTTGGCAGGTTGACCCCGGTGTTATATCTACCTTGTATCTGTTTGGGCTAAACCGCTGTGGCTGCCCTCACTGAGGCCATCACCTTACAGCCATGGACACTGGTCTCACAGGAAGTTATATCAGAAAAATGTTCACGCCTACAGAACCTTTAAAGCGCCCTTGAATCCTGTCCTTACCCAAGCCAAGAGCAAATACTTGACGGCATTAACCCGCAGTTGCCGGTCAGCCCAACTGCCTCGATATGATACTCTGTCTGAATACCAAGAGTCTCTCTGCTGCCGAACCGCCATCATCGTACAACTGGTTCCACTACCAATAGCTACTTAACATTTGTTAGCATGTTTATATAGGGTTTTCAGTAATATTGTTTGCTGGATGTACTCTAGCACAATTTAGGTTGCGCGGTGTCGTTCACTTTTTAGAGACCAGTCCTGTTGGTTTAAAGAAAACTAGTAAGTTATGAAAATTGAGACGTTGCATTTTTAGTATGAAAGGCGCCAATCTGTGTGATACTGCAGATCTTTCTCAACCTTCATTTATGATTCATTACCTTCCCATGTACCCATCTGTCTGTCTGCCTCCTCACCTTGTCCTCTCCCCATCTATTTTCTCTCCTCCTCCCTCCCGCCCCCTCTTCTCTTTGGCCTGTGTGCCTGTGGTCACCTGGGCAACAGCTCTAACCTGCTGACCCATGTTCCCGTGGGCCAGGGGGCCATTAGGGGCCAGTCAACAAGCCTCTCTTCCTGCCACAAGTGGTGCTGGCGGGGATGGAGAGGGCCCTCGTCTCTGCTTTGAAGGTCAACGAGGCCGCAGCCCGGCACTCTGCCAGTGACTCTTGGGCCCCCAGACCAGAATGACAAAATACAGCTTTAGAACGAAGGTCCAATTCAACCACATGCATATATAAACCTGGGTTTGAGTGCATGCGGATGTAACGCTAAATTACTGCTACCATATCCAGTGATGAAATCAGTTAGATATTTCACACAGCCCTGTTTTGTCTGTCATTCAGTGGAGACCTGACAAGCATCCTTTTGAAATCACTTACTTCGCCACGGACCTGTTGTGTCCGAGCGTTTCGGTTTGTAGTGATGTCCACTTGTCTCGGCGTAATGAGTTAAGCGATCTGTACGAAATAATTGTTTCATTTACATAATTCTTCAGAGGATTGAAGAGGTAAAACTATGATCTATTTCAGGAGAAAACAGGGAGATTTAGGGTCCTCAGAAAAGGGCACGATCATTTTGCATAAAAGTGAACATTTGTTTGATTTGATTTACCGGATTAACAGAATAAATTGTCAGCTAAGTACCTTTCTACAAAAACACAGAAAAGGGAAAGCTTTACATTTCCTTATTTAGCTATTTTTAATTTCTTTCAGTTCAATTTTCTATTTCCCTCGTGCCACAATGCTGTGCTTATGCTCTGGTTAGGTTTAGGCACAAAAAACACTTGGTTAGGGTTAGTAAGACGTCGTGGTATGGCTGAAAATGACTGTTTTGATTCGCCACAAACCAGCTGGAAAAATCCTGAGTTCTTATTAAAAAAACCCAATTCTGTTGCCACAAACATGGTTGGAGGTGGCCCAGCTTCCAGTGAAAAGTATCTAGTTTTGGTTTCCACAAACAGGGTTAGAAATTGTCTCGAGGTTCTACTTATCTTTCTAAAATATACAGTGGTGTCACGGTTACAAATGCCGAAACGCAGATTCAAACTGTTGTCGCCCATTTGGCGGCCTTGTGGTAGAAACGCTAACGGCTAACATTTTATCCCAGCGACTTCTACCACATTTGTGACCCTTCAGATTTATCTTGCGGCCCTTTTTTGGGTAAAGGAACCACAGAAATCCGACACACTCTAGTTTCAACACGTAGTTTCTTTTGTCATTTATTTTCCCAGAGTATAATGTTCTTCTACAGACTTAAGTTTGAATGAATTAAATCTGAAATCAGATTAAACAAAAGGCAGAAGCATGTTAGTTTAACAGTATTAAATCAGTCAACATAACAACATTTTTCCTTTCAGCTTCCAGGGTGGCATGCACCTGTTCCAAACAATTTTCTGTCCGTTCCGTCTGGGGGGAGGTAAATACTTCAGCAGCCACTTGTCTGCCTCCTTCGGGGGAAATGTACATAGATTATGTCCACACTAATCCTCCTGCAACAAAAAGGCATTTTGCTTCAATACGGCGGTTGGGTGAGGGTTTTCGGCAGATACTCTCATCCCCACAAACACACACTTGCACGTACACACACACATTTTCCCGTCCATATGTGCACAAGGACGTCGGTGCAATTAACCTTTAGCTGATTCAGTCCGAGTACTCAGTTTGATTGAATGGAGCTGGAGTGTTCCCTAAGCCATAACCACAGCCTCGTGTGAGTGAGTGAGTGACTGACTGACTGACTGATTGAGAGAGTGTGTGTGTGTGTGTGTGTGTGTGTGTGTGTGCGTGTGTGCGTGTGCGTGTGCGCATGCCCGTGTGTGAGAGAGAGAGAGAAAGAAAGAGAGAGGGACAGCATTTCTTAAATAGTGAATGTTGAACTTTAAGTAATGGGAGTAAAGGAGGTGGCATACTTCATATAGTTTTCTAATTCATTCTTATTTGTCTTTGCCTGTAAAACTGTGTGTGTTTGTGTGTGTTTGTGTGTTTGCCCCCACTACTCACCATAATTGCAGCCTCTTCTCCACCCAATGAGTTTAGACTCTGAGCTTCAGGGTTACGGCCGGGGTTTATCCTGCAGAAAGAGCATCCTCTCGCTGCGGCTCGATTCTAGCCTTTGGCCCTGGCAGACTGTCATCTGTCGAGAGCCTACTAGCCTTGAGTTCTCTTTTTTTTGTTATTGGCTCCAATGGATTGAGCTAAGTGTGTGCTGAAAATATTGGAAGCCCCCAAAATATTGGCACGATTCAGAAGAGCCAGCTTATTGTCGCCCTGCATGTGCATACACTGTATTTCTGTCATTCTTTCTCTCATTGTCTTTGCTCGGTTTACTCGTGTGTATCGTATCATATCTGTGATTACCTGTGCACATCCTCTCTGAGTGGTAAAACCCAGTCTCACCTGGATCCCCACCATGCAGGTGAGTGAGCCATTTATCTGTAGTGCAGTCGGTGCCCTTCGGTGCCAGCTGATTCAAACAAGTGCGCAGCTGTAGAGAGCTGAGCACTTTACTTATTGCAGTTGCTGGCCCGGTTCCTCCGCAGCCCCGCTGTGCCAACGAGCCCTGATAGGAAACAAGAGGGCCGACTCTCCCCACTTATGTCATCCGACACAAATGCACACTTGTCCCACTCAAGTTTGATTAGCAATTATCGATTGTTTGGTCCGTTGAATATTCTTTTTGGGAAGTTGTCCCGGTTATCCAGTTGCCCAACGTGCTGTTTTATGGATGTAATTTGTCAATTTTTTGCTTTTGGACGTGTAAAAGTTCTGTTGTCGTGAACTTTATTCCAAACACATTGTTTCCTATACTTTTACTGGCAGTAATTGCATACTGTGCATTTCACTTTGCTTCTTTTGATTCACCCAAAACCTGAAGACATAGACTTTTAATGATTAATCAATTATTAAAATAGTTCCCAATTAGTTATCTGTTAGTTGAGTAATTGTTTTAGCTGTAATCATTTTAATTGTTTTGTTTTTTGGTAAACTCATCATTTACCAAAAGGGGCAGGATAATAACCAATATAACACATTTTAGTTTTAACTGCTTTTGATGACAAACTCTGACTGGAAAATCCTACATTTGGAATAAGGCGTAATTAAGAATATCCAATGGGTACACGCTGTGAACATGACATCACTGTACTGTATGAAATTCTGAATATCCTCATATTCGTAATAATAGTGGAAATGAAAGGTCCATGTTGACGCAGTCAGTGTTATGTCAGCCAGGACAGGAAGAAGAGACAACAAACCTCTTTGTCTCTTTGATTAACACAATATAAACAATCATATGGTGCTGAGAAACGGATTTCACTTGTTAATTAAGCCTCCCAATTTGTTGTGATCTCTGTAGCTGTGCTGTGGCGTTCGACCTCCTCCTCTTATTATTAACAAAACAAGGGAAAGTGTTTTCCTGTTTAGGTCTCTAATCCATCACTTGTTATCATCGTTCGGTTTCTATATATGTGAGTGTACTCTCTTGCAGATTTGTGTTTATTGTTTCTAGATAAATTGGCCCATTTGCCTTTTGTAAATGTGCATGCACAGTGCATGCATCTATACGTGCATGTTTACGTGCGATCAGTGTGCACGCGCAAGACTATACACTACCGTACAGCCCCGTCTCCCCCGCAGTGTGCTCATGCTACAACGTGGCTGCGCTAGCTTAGAGTCATGCAGCGTGCTGTTGTGCGCTACTAACTCACACAGCTCTATTAATTAGCTGTTTGATGCTGTTAATTGGGCTCCCACTGCTGCACTAATTGATAACGCCATTGCCATTGACAACATGAAACACAAACACAGAGAAGTCTCTCGCCGACAACCTATTCAGGCGCCAGAGAGTGAGAGCGGGTTGGATGAAAAGCAGGAGGAAGCGAAGGATGAGAGTCGGCAGCAAAAAGGGCCTTGGGAGGAGAGAAAGGAGAGACAAAGAGAGATGAGATGGGGGGGAGTAAAGAAGGGGTGAGACGTTAAGAGTTTTTTCATGTTTTTACAATGCAATTTCACAAAAGTTATTATTCTACATATTGATTACCGTTTTGGTATTCACATCTTGTGGCTAACTCGGACAAACAACAGTCTGTGTTTAGGTTTCCATTGGATGAAAATGTAAATGCAATCTCATGTGTCAACACTTGGTAATAGCAATATCATTTTTCTATTGCTCTGTGATCTGCATAGCTCCGCACCCCTCACCTCTCTAATGGCACTGTTCAGCTATTCATTGAAATGTCTGTTATCATATATAGCATGTGTTTTTACCTGTCACTGTGTCCGACTCTGAGATGCCGACGCTGAGCATTCAAAGTCAAAACAATATTATATGAGCAGTCACATTATAAAATTCATTTTGTGAGATGGAATGTTTGTATCAATTAGTATTTCACATGGGTGCCACTGAAAAGTGCTGCAAGTGTCACTTTTTTACGATTATTCAGAGGCTCTACTTTTGTAGTGGAGAGACAAAGAGTCACTCACAGAATGTCGTTATTTTACATGTTTTCAAATGGACTTAAATGACTTAAAAATGTTGTAATAAGCTGTTAACTATAATTAAGTTGTAGTTTGAGTAAGCACAGGATCAAGGAATTGTTTTCACCATGTTTTTTAACCTGGATCAGTCTTTATTTGAGCTTTAACAGCCAGGAAGCATGGAGCATCAGTCACAATCATAGAGCTGCACCAGCGGTTAGGTTTTAAGGATGCTCATGTTGGTAAGTTGTTTGGTCCATCGGTTTTGGTCCAGGCTGAAATATCTTGACAAAAATGTGATGCATTACGATGAAATTGTTCACGGACACACAGAGAGCTGCAGGGATGATGTACTTTTGTAGGCTAACCTGGAGGTTAGCATTGCCCCGGTTCCCTCGTCATGACTTCAACATCACTGTGCCCCAATGAGCTTCTTACTACATGATACTATACACACGTTTACTATAAATTGATCAGTCTACAAGCTGGAAGGTTAGTCAGAATGGTTTGCAACTAAAGCCGGCCTGTAAAGACGGACTAGTCAGTAGATGAGACGTTTAATGTCCCCCACAACATTTTCATCTCCCACGTGAAATATCTCATTTTACCTGATGAGTAAATTGGTACACACATTTGTGTTCACATTCTTGTTCTCATATTTACTTGCTGGTTGCCCAACATTTTATTTAGTGAACAGTTTAGGTCTATAACCTCACCTAAGCTTGTGGGTGGATACACCTATGCCTTTTGACTCACAGTCTTCATCGGGCCCTGCTGAACCAAATATATCACTTTATTATTTGTATCAAATTTCATAGCAATCGACCTGAGTTATCAAGATATTATACCTCAAAGTGCAGTCTCTGTGCAGCCTCACGGAGCTGCTAGCATCGCTATGGACTCATAGTCTTGTATCTATGTTGCATGTATGTCTTTGTCCGACAAAGGCAACTAACTAAAGGTGTGTGTGTGGGTGTGCACTGTCCTCATGCTTGACTCCATGGTGAGTACAGCACTGCCTTTAATGGTGGCAGCAGAGACAAATTACAGACCATACCAGACCATTACTACCACACACATGCACGGACACACACATATAAACAGAGCTCTTTGGACATCTGGACACACACCTGTTACCCACCTTCTGGTAGTCAATGCAGCACCTCCAACTGTGCATTACACACTCACACACAAACAGACGCACACACACATGCATGCGCGCACACACACACACACACACAACCAGTCTTTTGCTGAGGCTTTTTCATCCATTTTCTAAAGAAAAGTACTCTCAATCTTAAGCTGGCATATGGCCTTCCTACTCTCTTGCTATTATATGTCTTTCCATTAGAGGCAATTACTGCTCAGAGTACAGTGCCAGCTCCAACATTCTCATACGGTTCCATCACTTTTGGTCAAAGAGCTGCCTTGTTCATGTCAAGTATGCATTGTATACACCGGAAAACAAGTTACATGATACTTTGGTCGATAACCGTGTGCAGCTGAGAATCTCTATTACTTTTTTTATTGCATGTTTACAATTATTTTTTGTCTTTGTTTACCAAATTTCATTTCAATATAACCGGTCTGCCTGTATTTAATTTACCAAACACAGCTGTTTAGCAAAACCCAAATCAATGGAACGGAACATGTAAAAGGTCCAATTTATCTTATCTCAGTGAAATGCAACTTTTTAGGTGACTGTGTCTTGTTTTAAGTGAATGAGCTATTTTTGACTGGAATTTTGGCAATTACACTTGCAAAGATTTTGAGGGTACCGCTGTGAAGAACACAAAATGAAGAAAAAACAGTTTCAAACCCTCAGTTTAAATCGGCTCTCTTCTCTGGGTGGCATACAGTAACACAATTCTGCTCAACTCTCACTGCTCCTGAGAGACTCATAAACCAGCCTTGACCTGACAAAATGGCGTCCGACAACATGAAAGACAACTTCCTGTATTTGGCCCTAGTGGCCAATAGTAGCCCGCTCTCATACATCAAACAGAGCTCAATAGGAAATGGCCCTGCGGAGACAATAACAACCTCGGTGGCTTTGATTTAGTCGGAGACCCCACTGTACAAACACCGCACGCGAGGCCCTGCACCAAGGCTAAAAGGTACCCGAAACCGGACGGAGGCTTTTATTATGTTCAGTGTTGGACTTCAGACGGTGGCTGAACTTCCCGCCATCACACAGAATATGTTTCCTTTGTCATCACTGCGCTGTGTTTGTGTATGTGTGTGTATGGTATTATTATTACCCCTCCTAGCGTTTTGTGAACCCAATCAGCTCTTGCTGTTTTTAATATTTTCAGTTTTTTCAATATGGATTTAAAGCAGCCTTTCTCTTAAAATCTGTCTCGCAAGTTATTTTGCTACATTGCCGTAAATCAGAATTTCCTCTCAATTAACCTGCCTTTCTCTTAAACACTAAAAGATTAACCTCACTGCAAACACCTCCTGGCACTCTGCTTTCATTCACAGGACCGAATAATCCGATTTTTAACCTTTTTGTCCACTAAGTTGATGCTCCCTTGGCTGATCTATCCTCATCAAATCTGATTAATCCCTTCTTAAAAATGTATGAATGCAAACATGTCTGCGGTGCGAAAGGGTTTAGAGCTCTGATTTGCTTTACTGTGTTTTTCTTCCAAAAACCAGAAAGCAAGAGCAGAACGGAGACTTCCATGGAGAACAGATTTGCATATCTGCCGTGCCTCCCGACAGGCAGAGAAGTGCTATCCTGACAGGCCTAATGAACTAGTCGTTTAAGTGGTCAAATTATACACTCATCCCTTTTTATTCTCTGATATCCTGTCTTTGTACAGGTGATGGAAAGGCAACTTTCCCCATTCATACCCCTTTAGAAAAACCAACCTCGCCTAATCCTTACTCCCCTCTCTCTCCCTCTTTCTCCCTCTCTCTCTCTCTCTCTCTTCCCCTCTATTCCATGACATTGGTGGAAAGTGCAAGCATTCATCGGAGAGAAGAGAGAGAGCGGCAGAAGGGAAAAGGCAGTGCTCTGAGGCCCTTTGTGGAAAGAAATCATGTCGAAAAATAGAGCCGGGGCAAGCGAGAGAGAGAGAGAGTGAGCGAACGAGGGAGGGAGTGAGAGAGAGAGAGAAAGAGAGAGAGAGGCTGTCACAGACCTCAATGGCAGCATTATGTAAATGGCTGACATCCCCTGATGTAAAGCTGAATAGAGAGACATTAATGTCTTGTGTATATTTAAAAAGCCTGGGCCCAACTCCTCAGGATTGCGAGCGGCAGATCCCGTAATCATGTTGACGAAGTAATGGCAGAGAATTAGTTGTCCATTAAAAGTGTATTATGCACCACGCTGGCACATGAAATTACTCTCAAATAGTGGAATGGCTGAGGGGGAGTGACGAGGGAGAGCGAGAGAGAGACGGAGGGGAGTGGGAGGAGGACGTTGATGGATAGCTCATGCGTGTGTGCGTACGTGCGTGGCGGGGGCGTGCGCGCGCGGGCGTCCGTGCGTGTGCGCCAGTGTGTGTGCATTCCCCTGCTCTGACTAGGGGAGGCAGGTGATTGACATCTTTAGACTTTGGGAAATCAAAGCACTGTGAGTGTGTGTGGATGGGCGCACAGCGGGACCTGAAAGATTCTAATGAGGTTATAGAGGGCTGGGTGTCACACGTACGCACGAACACACTCACACACTCACACACACACACACACACACACACACACATATTTACATATGCACGTGCACACACCCCAGGCTCCACACACAAGTACAGATATGTGACAAGTTAAAAGTATGAGAGGAGAGCTTGCAATGGGATAATAAGATGCGAGAGGGGGTGAAAGTGTCTTCTGGATAAGTGAATAGATGGAGGCTCATTCTTTACCCCCTTGGCTTTTATTGTTCTCCTGCGCCACATGAACCGATGTACTTCAGCACTTGATACGAATGAGAAATGTTTTTTTTGCGGTATCAGAACGAAGGAGCCTTGTCGTGCATGGTACAGGTGGTGTCAGATATCTCCTCTCCGTCATCTTCCGGGCGTCAGTCTTCAGAGCCTGCTGTCATGTTTGTCAGATTGCAGTGTCCCTTTTGTCAGGCCTCATGTGTGGTATTTGTAGACCGCAGTGTGCGAAAGAAAACTCTTGAAGTTTGCGATTCTTGAAAAGCTGCATCCCAAACCAAATCCCCCCTGCGTTTGTTGCACTTGTCAAATAACACGAATATCACTTTTCCGCACGCTCCTTCCTTGCAGCCATATTCAAAGAGCACATGTCACAGGCACAGAGGTTTGAGTTTTTTAGATGCCAGCCAAATACAGTGAAGTTAAAATAAACATCTAAGTGATGGTTTGCCGTCCCGCCTCCCTCCCTCCCTCCTTCCTTCTTCCTTTCTTTCCTCCATTCTTCTCTCGTGTCTGAGGCGATAGAAATGTAATTCAGATGTCAAAACGCCCCGTCTCGCTCTCTCCCTCTCGCCCTCTCCCCCATCTCTCTGTCTTTCTCTGTCCTTTTCTAGTCCGTCGTTCCTATTGTTCTGGCGGCTGCTCCTTTATCGAGCGAGACATCGCCGAGAGGGGGAAGAAAAGAAAAAGATGACATGCTTTCTCAGCCCGTTGCCGGCGCGTCCCCGGCTAGAGTGGCTTGTCATTTGAGCGATAGAGGAGTGACAGCTTCCACTGTAGAGGGAACACCCCTGCGCCATAATGGGACTGACTGGGCTGCCACAGACCTGTCTGTCTGCCTGTCAGTCAAACCTATCCATCAGCTCTCTGTGACACCAACCTGTCTGTGTGTCTGCACTGTACGGCGGCCTGGCCTTTTGTCTGTCTTGCTCTCCGCCTAAAAGAAACTCTTAAAGTAATCCAGCCTGCATCTATCTTTCTGTTTGCATATCTGTCTTAATATTTACTTGACTGTAAATAATGCAGTCTGTCTGTATTTGCTGGTCATTGCAGTCCGTCTGCAGTAGATCTGTGTCGGCCTCCCAGTTTTTTTCGTACAGAGCCTTCATTTACCAAGTAGCTCTCAGTCACATCATACATTCCCTTCCCCACCACCTGGCTGCCAAATCAGCTGTCAAATTACCCCGATGATGGCCGGTTGATTGCTATGACATTTCAGCATATATAGCCGCTCCAGCTGCACCTTCCTCTACATGACATATACAACAATAGGATACCCTCCTGTTCTCAAGAACAATCTCACGTGGTTAAAAGGAGTCGTAAGAAATGCCTAAACGGTTTCAAAGTGCAAATGGTATGAAATATAGATGGTACCCTCAGCTCGCTGATTTAATTGTGTCAAACAGTCGAGTTCACTCCTGCTCTGATTTGTTTTAAACATTGCCTTCTTTTGAGATCATTTTAGGGCCTTAATTGTCTTTCTTATGAGATTGGTTTAAGTGGAAAATGACATGAAAGAGAGAGATAGTAGTGGATGATAAAGATAATAGGCTAAATTTTTGATAGCCTGCCAGGTCACGAGAAGAGATCGACTGAAATTGGGTTAATAAAGAGATCCAAACAGAAGAAAAACACTGTGGACATGAAAACTGTTGATGACGTATTTCAGGCGTAGATATGTGTGCATCTGATATGTTAACATAATATGGTATCTCTTAAATCAGACAATGAAGGATTTATCAAATTTTTTCTACCAAGAAAGATGATCTATCGAAATATAAAGTCAACGAGGTTTACATTTTATATAAAAATGATTGACATTTGTTCAATAATAAATACACAGGTTTGTAGAAGGGGCATGGATGCCTCGATAAAAGGAGATTTCTACAGAGTTTAAACAAAACATGTTGATGGTCAAACCTCATAAAACCTTAAAGCTTGGTGGTGGTACCACTTGGAACAGGGCTGGATTCTGGATTGTACAAGGAAATTCTACAGGACAACGACAGGCTTTCTCTTCTTAGACTGAAGCTCCTCAAAAGGTAGGCCAACTGCTTCCATCTGGCAATGTGGAGCTGGGCATTTTATTATCAGAGTCTGATCTTCACAGTACAGGTTTGTTGAAGTGTTATGGAGGACTCGACCAAAGGAGATTTCTGCAGAACCATGACAAAAGGTTGATGATCACAGTACTAGAGAAAAGTTTGGCCTTTACCAATCCACTGCCAGGCAGATACTGGGTTAGGGTTAGTCAACCACTATTGTTAGTCTTCCCTTGGAATAGTCATCCTACAAAAAACAACTCCAAGAACAAGGCCTTTTATACTCCAGGAGGTCACAAAGAATCCTAGGGTTACAACTAAGGATGTCTCTTTTTCATGAGTCCACCATCAGACAAACACAGAAGAATCCTGTGTATGGCAGGATAGCAAGGAAGAAGCCACTACTCTCCAAAAGAACATGTTGCCCATCAGAAGTTAGAGAGAACCAAGTCTGTTTGAAGAAGGTTTTTTTTGTTTCTTGTAGACAGATGAGATTTTGGGGATTTCTGACAAGTTTTGTGTTACGCAGGAATCCAAACAATGCATTCAAGCATAAGAACTTCACCTCCTGCTGTGAAGCTCGTTGGTGGAAGCATCAAGGTTCGAGACTGTTCTGCAGTCTCGTGACCAGTGCGGCTTGCCATCCTTGACTGTACCAGCAAATTCTACATGACAATGTCAGGGTTTCTGTATGTAAACTGAAGCTTGAAAAAAGATCGATCATGCAGTAAAACGATGGGCCCAAACACAGAAGCAAATCGACAAAAGACCATTGGTATGTTGCAGGAGAACCTTATTAGGATATGTCCTTGTAAGGAATTCCAACAATTTGAGTTGTAGGTGTTTAAGCAGGAATTGGCCAAAATTCATCCAATCTGATATGTCGGACTGATCAACAGTTAAAAAAAACATTTGCTTAAATTTGCTTAAAGTTATTACCGCTCAGGGGGGTCACACAGGTACTGAAATCAAAGCTTCATATGCTTTTTTCCCCAACACTTAATTACCTCCCCCGAGGTGACGTTTTAACTGTATGTCGTTTGTCTGCAGGACTACCCCAAAACTACAGAAGGTATTTTTCACAAAATTTGAATGGAGGATGGATCTCGGCCAAAAATAGTCCCCATTAACTTTTGATGCAGATCAGGATAAAGGAACATCCAGGAGTCGTTTCTCTTGTTCCTGAACGTTTCAAAACATGGTGTATGGAATAAACTTTCTCAGGGAATAATGCGTGGATTGTGATTTTAAAAAATCCATGTATCATTGAGTAAGTACTATTTTATGCAGATATGAGTAAAAATCTTTGTCTTGCGATTTTACATTATGTTTTATTTGATATTGGCTTAGGCTTGGTTGAATAAAAGGGACTGTTGGTGGAGGTATGCACTCTACTGAGTGCCATTCTATTTAGTAATCTTATGGTTATTGTTACATGTGTATCATTAGTCTTTTGGAAAACCAAACCTATGGTGGTGGTTTAGCTTAATATATTTAGTACCCCTAGAATTGCATGAGGCCCCAGCCTCATAGAAGTTTGTCACAGAACAACCACTGCCAGTCTGGCACCAACAATAGCCATCAGAGCCCCTCCAAGGGAGGCCATTGTGGCACAAAAGCATAACGGAAATGAGGGATAACTTCTGGGAAGTCTGGCCTTTCCTACTCATTAGCTCTCTCTGGCCCCCCTTATTCCCCTCCAGTATCTCTCTCCCCCTCGATCTCTCTCTCTCTTGTTTGGAAATGAGTGATAACTTCTGGGGCAGGTTGGCCTCTCCTGTCCCACTTGTGCACCCCTCCTGACCCACTTCTCTGTCATTCTCCCTTTCTCTGTCACCCCATCCCTTGTCTCTTGGTCTTTCTCCATCCTCATGTCTCTCGATTTTGGACTAATTTGTTGGAACGTTTCGCCACACACACACACACACACACACACACACACACACACACACACACACACACACACACACATTCTGTGAGCCGGACCTTGTGGTTCCTCAGGAACAGGGCAGGGAGCTGGGGGCCTTTGTGACATGGGTAAGAAAAGTCGTAGTTAAGAAAGGACATCCTCTGTGTGTGTGTGTGTAGGTGTGTGTGTGTGTGTGTGTGTGTGTGTGTGTGTTTTGGGGGCTTACAAGGGAGAGGAAGGGGGTCAGGAAAAGGAACAGAACTTTCTCCTTTTTGTTGTTTTGTGTTCTCTTGTGTCGTTTAGAGGAAGAGCACAACAAAAAGAGGAGAACCCAAACGATTTGTCTGCCCTTCCCTCCTTCTCTCTCGTCCTCCGCCCCCCCCCCCCCCCCCCCCTCGTTCACTCACTCACTTATAGGACCCTGTTGAATGGGCAGAAATGGCCTCGAGGGTGAAGAGAGCCACACAGACAGACAGACGGACCACAGTGCGGAGATGTTTGTCCAACAGAGAAGGAGAAAGGGTGCCAAAAAGAGGGTTGGAGTCAGGACCACCTGAGTGTTGCCCTCGCCCTGTCTCCCCTCTCTTCCTTTTCCTCTCTTTGGCAGAGGGTCACCATTCAGCCCAAACAAGACAAAGATGTCCAGTGTGCATTTTAGAGAAAAGAAGTCAGTGTCTCAACAACAGCTTCACTGCCTTGCTTTAACTACAGTCTGTCTGTGTGTGTGTGTGTGTGTGTGTGTGTGTGTGTGTGTGTGTGTGTGTGTGTGTGTGTGTGTGTGTGGACCACACATAATCAAAAAATGGTGACATCAAGACACAGTGCAGGAGGCTTAAGTGTCCACAGATAATTTTTAAAGTTTCTCATTTGAAGCACAATTGCTAACTCAAGGTTATACCGTTTTATGGAAGTGTTTGTTGAACTGCAGTTTATTTTATTCCATTTCTGTACTTTCTCCTAATTTGTGGCTAAATTAAATGAACAAAGGCGAATTCACACTCTGGTGTTACTCTGTTCCCACCAGGCTTCTCTATTTGACCGGTACAAGTGGTTCCTTTTCAGAGGCGTTGTGGTTCATGTCTTTTGTTTTCAGACGTGTAAATTGATTGTTATTGTAGTTAATTGTTTCTTCTTGTGAGGCATGTCTACTGGCCTACAATATCTATAAAAAAAAGGGACGCTGTGTACAACGCAAATAAAACTGAGCAATCACTTGCAAATGTCCAACAGTTTTAAGCTCCCGAGCTCATGTAGTAACATCCTTTAAACAATCACGTGTTCACAAAGTGGTAAACCTTGTCCCATCCTTTTCGAGTACGCCCCTTATATAACCTAATAGCAATACTATCATCTGTTTTTCAGAGCTTTCCACATCTTTCAATGCCCCTGTCCCAACTTGTAGAAAACATGTTGCTGGCCTCAAATTCAGAATAAACATAATTTTTCAGAAGCAATGAAACTGATAAGGGAATACATTAAATGTCAGAAAGGGTTAGAAAATCACTTCCTGTTATGTTTATATACCACACAGCGTCCCAATTTATTTGGAATCAGATTAACTGAATAGGGCTGTTACTGTATGTGTCTTTATATATTCTATGCTCAGGGCCACTTTCTGGTTAGAATAATAGTTGCTGTCTTTTTCCCCTGACCCGTGATAATAATCTTAATGTGGAAACTAAATACACCTGTTAATGGATCCTTAACTGCAACCCCAAATGACATTTACATATAAATATGTTTTCATGGAAACGTAACATATTGAGGAAAATTACGAATGTTTCAGGCAAGTTGGTCAAATGTAGAATTTGAATCTACTGTATAAGTAAAATGTTCACTTATAATGAACAATGTTTGGTGTTTTTCAACATTATTCTTGTAATACAATATCCTCTGGCTTATTTTTAAATTGAAACACAAGATCATGGTGTTTGGTCAGGTGTAATACAGAAGACCCTGATCTCCTGTACCAGGGTGATATGCAAAAACAGCGATTATGTGTTTTACCGTAACAAATTGAGGAGAGATACAGTAGGTTGTAATTGGTAGGCAGCCTGTGTCCAAACACTTTGTACAATTGCAAGAAAGAATATTGACATAAGCCCTCTTTTGGGTGATGATTCACTTTTTTTTTGAGTAAAACATATTTAGTCCATATTCTTTACTTAAATTTTCAAGTTTCAAGCTGAAGTCCAGAACAGTTACCTTGACAGCGTCAGGAAGAATAGGCAGGTGCTGTCCAAAATCGATAGTTCTGTCAATGATGACAAGACACCCTGTTCCCAAGGCAGCAAAACAGCCCCATACCACGATGCTGCCACGACTGAGCTTCATAGTTGGAACTTAAAGATGCAGCTTTAGATTCTGCCAATAGGGCGGGTACCACTGAACACACACCTGATCCACATACTTTTAACAACAGACCTTTAATGTTAAATAATTTAAGCAATTAAGTATATTCTTTTGTATTATTTGTTCAATTGGGTCCTCTTTATCTAGTTGTACGATTTGAATGAGTTTCTGATTACTTTTCAGATCACATTTATGCATGAATAAAGATGATACTAAAGGGCTCACAAACTTTAGCGGCACTGTGTGGCTAGAACCTTCTGTCACCTACTGTAGAAAATACACAATGTCCCTCAAGGTGAGGCTTTGCTTGTGTATTTGGCATTCTGAAAAGACCTCAACATTTTTGTCATGCCTTGCTATGTCTTTAAGATTGCAGGGAAATTAGATTTTTTTTTTACTCCAAATTCTTATCAAACCCCTCCTTCTTTCCTTCTTTCAATTCCTATATCAATTGAGTGAATCAAACACTCTCAAGGCTCTTTGGAGGGCTGAAATGCCTACAAGTTTAACAGTATGCAACATCTTTAGTCTTTGATTATTCAAGCCATGAGTGAATGTTATACCACACTGACTTGAAGCTCTTCCTACTGCCCCTCAATGAATTTGTAAATGTCTGTTGAACGGACAACACACTCATGTCATCAGTCATCATACTACATCATCCGTTTCTTTAATCAAATATAGAAATTAGAAATTGAGAGTTATTACAAAATATTGACATTTTGAACAACATGTTTACAGCAGAAGAATTAGGGCTGGGCAATGTATTGATATTATATAGTTATCGTGATAAAAGACAATATATCATCGTACATTATAGCAGTAATCAGTGTTGAATGACCAACATGTTAATTAAAGATGAGCATTGTATTTTAGCATGCATTACATTATAGCAGTAAACAGATGAAGTATTTTGAGAAACTGGTTCCACAGGGGATGCCATATCTACTGCCTTACACTCAGTCTCCACGTACCTGGAGAATAACAACAGCTACATATGAATGCTGTTTGTTGACTTCAGCTCAGCATGCAACAAAATCTGACCCATTAAGCTGTTTGGAAAATTTAACATTTGGAGCTTGAGCACAACACTCTGGAACTGGATATTAGACTTCCTCACAAGTGGACCCCGGAGAGTTTGGATTGGCAGTCGCCTTTTCTCTATGTTAGCGCTCAACAACGGAGCCCCCCAGGGCTGTGTGCTCAGCCCGCTCCTGTTTACACTGTACACCCATGAATGCACTCCCAGACACCAAATCTATTGTGAAGTATGCGGTGAAATTGCACAATGCAAAAGTGCTAGTTCTACCAGTAATATGGATAAATGTTATATAAGATCAACTTAGCCAAGGCAACCAACCAAAAACACCCCTACCACCAGACAAAGGTCAATACATACCCTGCTTGGCTAAGGTAACTATATGAAAATCAACCCGTTTATCATAGTATATAGTATAGTTTAGTTGGTTTTTAAAATCATGAACATGACTCACCTGAAAAAAACCTACCTAATGCTGTCCGACTCTATAACATGAGCCGAAACATTTCTTCCACATTTTTTAAATTTTTGTTCCACCCTGCCAATTTCTTCGCCACAGTTACGAGAGCCAGGCGTAATCTTATGGGGGCACTGACCTCCTTTGAATCCCCTTTGAACCACCATTGTTGCCAGGCATCAGAAATACTGACCTCACAGTAATTTAGTTCAGTAATTACATATTTTGGGTGCTGCAGTTTTTGTAAATCTGACCGTAACTTGCCTGTGTTACCTTCCAGCAGACACCGTCATTACGCTTCTCTCTTCTCTCTTTATCACTTGTTTTCATTCTCTGTTTCTCAGGATAACGCTGAGTTTGGCCACACGGTGTGTTGGGTGTGCACTGGAGAGAGAGAGAGAGGGAGAATGAAGGAGAGAGAGAGGGAAAGAGAGGCCTGCATCCCATTAATCTGCCACATATGGTGGATCTGCAAATGACAGATCCTTAATGGTAAACATTGACGGATAGCGTTTGCTTGTTTCTATTGGTGAGCTGGATGGGTACACTTGTGATAAGTGCTTCATTGCCGAGGAGAGAGATGGTGTAAATGGGGCAGGAGAATACGACTAATAAAGCTCCCCCCACCTCTGCTCCTCAAGCTAGACCTTTTGTCCCACCTGCTATTCTCCGGCTGTGAAATTAGGCTGCACCCCCTCCTCCTTCTCAGTCCTCCTTTCTTTATCCACCTCTTTTCCTTTTGGGTGAACGGCCATGTGAAGAGGTTCATTACCGCTGTGGCTGGCCCTACTCAGGTATGGCTAGGTCTGTTCCCACTATAGGCCCATAGCTCTCTCTGTCTGGCCCCGCTGGCTCCCTGAAAAAGGGAAACATGGCACACAAAGGTCCTGTTAGCACTTCCTATGAAATCAGGAGTTTTCTCTAGAGGTACAACGCTCCAATTACCCAACACTCAGAGGATGCTATACCCCCCACAACACAACCCAGTGCTTCAGTGTGTGTGTGTGTGTCTACGTGAGTGTCTTAGTCCTAACCATCATGGTATTCTTCAAGAAACGTCCTGTGCTAGGTGGCTAATTAGCACTGAAGACACTCTCCTCCTCCTTTTCTTCCTCTCATCCTTATGCTTTTCTACTCTTCTCCTTCTCACGTCCCATGAGTACATTTTATTTACCATTCTTTCTTTGCGATGGTGCCCCCGGCTTCCTCTTACACTCCTGCCTTGACCTACTGTACACTATACAAGCAGCTCATCCTCAATCACCCAGGGCTCTACCCTGCAAAAATGCACACTGGAGACCCTGAGAAGAGGCCGGGGATACTACTTGGAAATCAAGGGCTCTGGATCCCTGTGTGAATGGTTGTCTATAGAGTCTATTTATACTTTTTTGTAAGTAGTAAAGTAACGTATTCATGATTTAGTACATTTATGGGCTGCGCAGAAAATGCTGCGGTTAAACTTAATAGCAGAATAGTAACAAGGAACGTGAAGATAAATCCTATAAAACAACCTTCATGCAACCATTCAAATCGATACAAGCTTTCTCAGTTTGTTGGTTTATTCGCAGGCCAGTAATCAACAGTATAGTGTAAACCTGGGTGGTCTGAAAGATCACCATGAGAGTTAAGAGCAGTGAAAGCAGAGCATAAGTGAATCAGGAAGAAGGGATAAGAGCGTCCCTCAGTACAATAAGACAGGTGTGGAGAGGAAGGGGCTACAGGGGTGGATGGGGGGACTGAGGAGGGGGGGATGGCGACAGATGCATTCACTGACCACAGGTCTGTACTTATATTTCACTTAGGGGCAAAAATGTTGCTACCCTGGAAGATGAATACTATTACTAATATTATAGCGCTTTTTGTTTTAGACCTGTTGTTCTTCTTCATGACATACTTTGGGAAATTGTGATTCAGAAAAGTCCAAAGATCTGTGCAACTTCTCAACGTGTTGATGTCATTTTCACAATTGACTGTTTCAGAACTTTTTGGCTACAAGCAACCACAACCAGGTATCACAGCAGTGTGTGAAAATGTGCCGTTTTTTTAAATGACTCTTTCAGGGGCCGAAAGTACCTTTTCCTAACTTTCACCAAAGTAATTGTCTTGCTTAAAGAATATGTTCAACCAAACGTTTGAATTGGGTCATTATCTACTTACCTTACTGACGAGTCCCATGAATTTTTTGTTACACAAAACATTTCTGGAGCTTCACAGCAAAATAGCATAGCAGCATTCTCCTCCTCTATACAACTCATATGGCGGATCCAAGTCTCTGTAAGCCATGAGATGCCAAATGGATTTGAAAACATTTTATTTATACCCTTAATGCACTGTCAGGATTGTGCACTCACTTTAGATAGGATGTGAGCTAACACATGTAGCTTAGCAGCTATAGTGAATATTGTAGCGTATAAAAGGCTGTAAATAATGTCTTTTCAAAGTAATTTGGAAGCTTTGGGAGCATATGAAGAAGCAATGGCTGGTAGCTCATCTAAATTATGTTAATTACGCTTTTCTTCACTGTCCTTTTCTCTGCATTACTACTGAAATCTGTGCTGCCTATGGGGAAAATGCTGTCTTCATCATTGGAGATGTTTTGGAGCAGCAGACTTTGGGACCACACAGCCCACGGCGGCTTTCAACCATCTAAGCTGATCAGCCGGACCGTCCCAGGGAGGAAGAGAGTCAGAACCAGAGCCATGCTAATGTAGCGAGGAAAGCTGGACTCTTTGTTTATAACATCGATGCTTGATGCTCACACATAGTCAAAGTGGATGGACAGTGTCTCACAGATGTGAGGATGCCGACCACGTTATCATCACGATCTTGTTGCTTGTTGACATAGCTACACCCCAATGCAGATTCAAAACATGCACTATGATGAACTTTATATGAACTCCATATAGGTTCTGTGAGTGGCGTAGCATGTAGGACTATTCAAACTTTAATTTTGTTATGCAACCTCGTGTTGTATAATGATGAATAAATGACCTTGTTCATGTTACTACAGACTAAGTAGTGAGTATTTACTGCAGTAGGACAGTCTATGTGGAAATGGTTCAAAATATATACTGTCAATGTTCATTAGGAACTGCAGGACTTGAACTGTGTTTGCAGACGAGCTCTAATCATAAGGAAGCAGTTTCTGATCTTTCCTATAATCTTTTATTCATTTCAGCTTAATCCTCATGGCCTATCAATCATCATGGGCTGGATCTATAACCGGATTACTTAGAACTACCCCGTATACAACGACACATACTCAAAGTCAAACATACACACACACGACCACTAAACTATAGGTATTATTACAGTAACATTATCACTAATGGTATTGGTGGAGATTTATCCCATCTCGCTTACTATCATATCACTAGATGGGATTAATGGAACTCTGAGCGTGATGCTTGAATTAAACTGCGCTCCCTCCGTGCTAGGTGTGGAGATAAACACATCCAAGTGTGGACCTTTGAACCAGTTACAACTCTGCCCATCTGCCACTCAGCTGTAGGAGTTATAAGCCAAGGGCACGACGATACTCAACTCAAAAGCATCGGCAGCCTGAAGCCGTACAGAGACAAGCTGGTTGGATGACCTTCGACTTGATGAAAAAGTTCTTCAGCATTTTTTTGGAAGAAGATTTACTTCTCATTGAAAAAAGCCGACTACTGCCACCCTTTAGTGGTTCCAATTTTTTTTCATTTCATTTTCCTTTAATAAACATCCACTCATCCACAGACTTACGTGCCCACTGTGTTCCAGTGATGCCCTCCTGCACATTCACAAAAAAACACACACACATCGATTCAAATCCTGAACAATAACAGTCCTCCAACGTCAGCTATGTTAATCTCTCTCTTTTTTTTTTACCATGTATTTTCTCAGTCAGTTAGGAGATTCAAAGAAGTCAAAACACCACTCCTTTAACCTCTAGGCCTCTGCTGCTGACTGGAGCTGACAGGTTAATAGTAGCCGACTCACTTAACTGCTTAGAGCAACGCCCAGCGGACAATGTCTGAATATTTTGAGAAAAGAAAATCATGTGGGTACTAAATGGGACGACACTGCTGGTCAAAAAAGATATTTAGATGCAAGCAAAGGGCTGATTTTTGTTTTTGCTGATGGGACTTTAAAAAAGTTAAAGCTTTTATTTTGGAGAAACTTAAAATTCAAGAAAACTAATGACATAGCAACCCCTTGCTGTATATTATATAATTTTACATCATATTTGCGAAAATATATATTTCCCTTTATTTTATTTATTTTCTGCCTCATTTCATAATAAATATAGATGAAATAAGAACTGATTGTTATATGGGGCTGCATCTGCCTGCTTGAATATTTTTGATAATAATAATCATAATAATACCAATCATCATCATCATCATCATCATAATTAGGTGTCATCTGTAAGAATTCCAAAATTAACACAGTCAAGTTATTTAAAGTTATTTCCCTCCCTTTTTTTGTGTGTGTCATCTATTTTCGCTCGCAGTTAAATATGAACAAATGAGTTGCAGCTCCAGAATAAAAGCGATTAAAGGCGAGAGGATTATTTTTGAATGAGGTCAGTGTTGATGTGAATTAAAACAGCGTCTCCACTGGAGGCCTAGTCACTCAACCAGACAGCGCCGAGGAGGCTTATATTAGGAGAGGCGTTAAAATCCGTTTCCCTCATCTCTCTCTCTCTCTCTCCTCTCTCTCTCTCGCTCTCTCTCTCTCTCTCTCTCTCTCTCTCTCTCTCTCTCTCTCACCCACCCTCTCTCCACCTCTTCTCCATCTCTCCCCCTCGTCTCAGAGAGCCGAGTCCCTGAAAGACAAGCCGCATCATCATGCCATTAAATATTTAAGCAAAACACTGAAACTATATGAAAGATTAAGGGTGCATAAAAATAATTAAGGATTATCGCAATGAAAAATGCATGCTCGCTGTAACCTAGGAGTCCATGATATGAACAATACAATATTAATGGTCTGGAGTGGAGGACTGTGCAGGCAATTCTGTAGCCTCATTAAAAGGAATGTGTTTGCGTCTGGCCCCGGCCAAGGCTGCGAGCCACAGATACCAGATCAGCCCGCACTGTTTACAGGTCGACAAAACAAACAAAGGTAATGGAACCATACAGTGTAATAAGGTGTGTGTGTGTGTGTGTGTGTGTGTGTGTGTGTGTGTGTGTGTGTGTGTTTGTGTGTTTGTGTTTGTTGAGCTGAGAGGATACCTTACCACGGACCTTCCTTAATAAAAACACAGAGATATGAAACCAGCCAGCAGGCTAAGTGTGAAAAAAATAAATAAAATAAAATAAATTCGCACGACATCAATAACAGTGTCTCTGTGCCGGAGCGCAGAAGGTCATTTTCAATGCAGGTCGAATCACCGCGGATATATTCAGGGCCACAGACATTAGAAAGCACCAATACCTTTAAATCACATTACCATGAACAGACTCCATTTCTTTCACTGAATTATAAAAAGCGTGAACAGCCTCATATATCTTTTATGTGCGTGGCCCATTTTTTGTGTGTGTGTGTGCAGAAGTGTGCTCATTTCTCGCGGGACATTGATATTTTAACAGTGTTTTAATTATTGGCTGAGAGAAGCTGAAGGGCCGGCGCGATGATGATGAGGTTTCCCCACATCGGTGGTTTTCAACAATGTCGGCTCTTTGACACATTTTCAAGTCATTCCGCGATGAATGAAATCCAAATGAAACCCATCGCCTATTGGAATAAGGTATCAATAATTGGAGGGCGCAGCGTAAGAAAAAAAAAAAAAAAAAAAAAAAAAAAGGCCGCGCTTCCGGAGAATTTAGGGGAGATTTGACCTCTCCTGAAGCAGGAGGATTAGAGGCCGAACATAATAATGGGGAAGTCATTGTGTCAGCGGATTATGCAACTATCTGTAGGGGCCAGCACGGACCTTATATGATGGAGGGAGAGGATGTGGAAGTTTCAAACGGTGTCAGACATCTGTCAGTGAAAAAAGTGGTGCCTGGTGGGAAAATAAAAATAGCGATCATTACATGTCATTTTTTTTCAAGATGATGTTTTCTGTAATTTATTAAAAATATATGTATATATTTTTTTTTTTACTCCATTTACAATAAAACGTGACCCCTGAAACAAGCGCAATCGTAACTCATTATCCGATTGATTAAACTTTTAAGAAAACAATGAGATTTTTTAAAAAGAAATGACGCATTAAGAATGATGATGACACACACGCACACACAAACACAGGCGGTGAAGTGCTGCTGTCAGTGCCTCCTCGATGAGACGCTCCCTCCATTAGTGCGGGTGAGCGCACACTGCGGCTCCGACTCGCGCTCTCCCCAGACTCGAGCTGCAGATTAGCCGCAGATTTCTGCCGCTATTATGAATTCAAATACATCCTCCCCGTGATTGAAGGGAACCATTACAATAAGCCACGGGCTGCTGCAGATAATGGCGCGGGGTATGCACAGCCTTCAGCCGCGGTGACAGGATATTGAACGGAGGTGAAAAGTTAACAAAATTATCAAATAGCCAGCGCCGCGCTTCCTCAGATGTCACCGGGCCCGAGAAATAAAATAATAATGGGAGAAAAATAACCACACACACAAAAATAGCACCTATCTGAGGGTCAACCACTGACTGGATTTCATTTTAAAAGCTGCAACTGCTGCTAAATAGCCCCTCACTATTATTATTATAAATAATGTGCGATTTATGCAGCTGGAAATGCAGTGGTGTTTGCCAAATGCGAGGTAATGAGGAATATATGGTGGAAAGGGTCTTCTGTTAATTTCATTCATCTCAATAACCACTTTGTCAGCGTGTTTTTATGTAAAAAAAAAAAAAAAGAAAAGAAAAGAAGAACAAGAAGAGAAACCAAATGCAGGAATTAAAAGGAATGGCCTTGCAGCGAGGGTCTATTCTCTCCGCGGCACACACAGAGGGGCAGCAGCAGCTCCCTCATCATCTCAGCAGACTCCCCGGCTCGTATTGTTTCCTCGGTGGCATAATTTTCAGCCCCAGCAATCGCCAGAGTTGGGTTTATAGCATGTTGCAGGCAGACAGAACGGGGGAAGCCTGGATGGAGAAATTCATCTCGTGCTTCAGGTTATTTCTGGAGGTGGTGGGTGGTGGAGGGGTTGCAGAGGTGGAGGCCCTGCTCCGCCCCAGCTCTAACGTAATGTGATTTAACACAAGGTGATGCTGTCTGTTTTTATAAAAAAAAAATGTTTGTGTATTTTTTATTTATTCATATTTTTTTTATACCAAAAGAGTGATCCTGCTCTCGATGAGTTGTCGGCGCCGGATGTTTATGCAAATGTGTGCGTGCGTGCGTGCGTGCGCGCCTCATGGAGTCGTTCTGCGGGGAGAAATGATAGTCGCATTAACCCTTCAACTCTTATTTCATGGCTGCCTCGTTAAGAAGCTTGTGGATTTAATTACCGGCGGTGGAGGCTGGGAAGGTACAAGGCCCCGTGTCGCCGTGTAATTGGAAGCATTTCTCTCTACACCCAACTTAACATTTTCCACCCATCTCTAATTGTCGAGTACAATTCATACTCATTAATAAGGCGAATTATGTAATTTTCAAAACAGGACTTGGGTGTGGATGATTGGTGGGTGTGTTAGTGTGTCTCTGTATGTGTGTGTGTGTGTGTGTATGTGTAGCAATAGACTGTTAATTCCTGCGGACTTTGGAGCCACATTCATGTGCGAATATACACCAACATGGCCCCTGTGCTGCTGCATATAGGCAAAGCTATAATTAAATCCACATCAGTTTTAAAAGGCTGCTTTTGTGCATACGTAGCATTAGCGTCGGTAAGTGGCCATACATACTATATTTTAAGCCTTGTGAAGTCAATTTCCAAATGGCTGGTGTTTTTTTTTTGTGCACAATGCTGATCTGCAATGCGTTTTAAACTGTCAAAGACACAATGCAGGTACCAACTCATGTGCAGCATGGCCCAGTTTGAGGAGTTAAAGGGTCGCTTCTGCACTAAATAGCGAGATTTGATGCGAAATGTAGCTCGAACCTTAAAAGTTAGAGTCATTTCATTTATGCTGATTGCCCTGCTTTTACACATGCAATTCCTTAAAAATATGCTTGGATGGCAGCTTCCAAGGTTAAAGCTGCATACCTGTGATTTTAGAAAAAGCGTCATGTGGCTGGCTGCAACTTTTTTCTTTTCGCACACTTATCTGGTAATACTACTTTTCTGATGGTGCCTCACCACTGCTGAATTAAAGCTGCACTATGTAGTTTTGGGGAAGAATTAAAAAAGAAATGTCTAAACAAACTAAATAAACAAACTCTCTTTGTTTTCATCACTGAAATCACATTTTGTGTATACGTGGCAGACCCTGCCACTTTTCCAGCTTCAATAAGTGTTCTGGGGACATTATTTTCCTCTGAGAACAGCTTGTTTATTCAGTCATGGAGTGTGTATCATGACCCCATTAATATAGTAAATATTAATAGGCTGAGTTTGAATTTCCTTTCCAAAACCACGTGGTGCCCCTTTAAGTCATATGGGTGTAAGTCGTAGCTGCTAGACTTTATTTGACAGGGACAGTACATGTAGGTATTGTTACATCTAATTCAAATGCAACCGGTGCAGTTTAAAGGACCTCTAGCCGTGATTAGTTTGCAGTTCCTATACCTGGTCAGCCTTTTTGTGAATTAAAACGCACAGCAGTCACACAGACAGACAAGCTGTCGATAAAAACATCAAGTAAGGACGGACAAAAAGAAAATGGAGGAAAAACTGGTGAAATATTTAAAAAACTTTTCACAACAAGTAAGAAAAAGAACATGTTTTAGAAGTTATTGTAAAAAGACTGTTGGAAGAAACCATCAAGAATGCACAAAAAGACGAGACTGCTAAAAAATATTTGACCTTTCCATGAAGGGCCTCGGAATATAAATTAGTTTGACTATTGTATTAGGCTGGACATCTTCTCCGTGGCTACTGTATGGCTGTCGGCTTCATTAATTAACTCCACCCCTTCTGTCCTTATCAGTTCCCTTCTCTTTTTATTCACTCTCCTGTTCTCCCTCTCCTCCCTGCCCTCCGTGCACGCCTGGTGTCAGAGCTACGTGCCGTCTTTTTTTATTTTTTTTCCCGTTTGCTCACACAGTCATATCTGCTCTCTCTCTTGTTTTAATCACCAGTCAATAACCCCCGATGACTGTGTGAATGGCGACATTTAATGGGCCACACTTCATTTGCTCTTTTAAAATTGGCTCGCGTTAAAGGCAAACAACAACGCCGACAGGCCCCGCCTGGAATAGAGAAATCACACGCGGTGACAGTCGTGGCGAGGCGAGGGGGACGAATGCCGCTGCAAATGAAGTCCTCAGCCACAAGACTCCATTAAAACGTCGCAATGTGATACCAATCTGCAACTTTATTATTGCCGGGGCCCCACTTCCCCCTACACCGGCACTGCTGCCACTGTAGCCACTGCGGCAGTACTCCATTCTGCATTATCAGAAAACACAGTCATTAAAAAGCATTTGACCTTTTTGCAGCGAGTATCCAGAAATTACCTTTCCTGTTTGGCTCCCACCCCTCCTCTCTTCCTTCCCACCTTGTTCGGCGAATAAATCACTTCACGGCAAATTGTAATGCAACTCCTCCTTTGCTCTGAGTGGCGTTAGGTTCGCTCTGCCTCGACAGCGCCTGAGGAGATACCGCCGTAATTAAATGTTACATCTGCCAATTGTTTCACAGGCACAATGAGGAGGGAGGGGACGGCTTGAGAGCAGAGGAAGAGGAGAGGACGGGGGAAGGAAGCCGCCGAGGAGACAAGTGGAGGTGAGACAATGCTCCAGGGTGGACTGCTTGAAGAGAAGATTGCAGAGGGAGGCCAGCCAAGGGAAAAAGGAAGGGAAGAGAAGGGAGTAGACAGGTAATAGGAGGAGAAGAGAGATTGGAGCGAAGACAGACAGATAGAGAAAGCTCTTGGCCTCGCATTGAGCATCTCAGTGTCATCGTCCAAGTCTGTATTGATCTGATACGTGTGTGGGTTTGTGTATCCTTGTGCAGGTGTGCGAGCGAGACAGACAGATGAAGTGTTAGAAGTGTAACGGCGTATCCTAACACTTTGAAATCCTCTGCTCAGACAGCAGCTATCTCAGATATCTTGGCCCTCGCTGCCTTTCACTGACACCTGGAACCAACCGCCATGCATAGTGGAAAGCAACCAAAGTGCCTGTGGCTGCCGTATGTGTGTGTGTGTGTGTGTGTGTGTGTGTGTTTGTGTCTGTGTGTGTGATAATGAATATTTATTGTCTCATGATGCATCTCATCATACACCTCAGCATCCACTGTCACAAACACAACACACATTTAGGCTATATGCCCACACTCACCACGCGCACACAGACGTCCAATTACACCAAACCACACACACACACACACACACACGCACACACACAGCTCCTCCCCACGTCGACAGAGCGAGCCTTTGTTTACCCCCGGTGAAATGAAAACTGCGACGGGAGTTGCTCTAGTTGTTACATATCACTCTGTGAGCAATTAGCAAACTGCACAGGGGGTGGAGGAAAAACATACAACGTCCCACATGATGTGATGGTCTATGTGTCTGATTTCTGCAGAGTGCAAGTGTGTGTGTGTCTGAGTGAGAATGCGTCGCCTTCGTTTTGTTATCCCATTATGTGTGGCCTTTTAAGGCAAAAAAAACAGTGACGTCAGATGAGTATGGGTACGGAAGCAAAATGGAGAGCATGATCTGCTTTTGAAGGGTCGTTCATATGTATAGTAAAAGAAACACACATCCAGTCACTCACTTTCAGTTTTGTTTCATTCGCACTGGTTTTGAAATATCCGTCTCTGAGATTTCTGCCTCCAGCCTCAAATACAATGGGTGTGTGTGTGTGTGGAACTTCCTTTTGTGGGATTCAACAACGTTCTCTCAGTACATTCAGTGTTCCTGTTAGTTTTTCAGCATTTCTTCAGAAGAAAGGGCTGTTTTTCTTCAGCTCCAGTGAAAACAGTTGACAGTGAGGTCTGAGGATTATCGAGGACACTGATTCTGAGGAGAGATGATGAGTTTTTGAAAACATGATTTTTAAAATGTAATACGGTTCCATTCAGGGCTGATTCAATGGAGTGGTGGCGAAAAGCTAAAAAAGAATGTTTGAATAAAGCCAGAATTATCTCCATAGCTAGGCTGACAGTGAGAAAACATCTTTTTTGTGGACCTGATAAAAAACATCTTGTGGTGGCAATTTGTAGATTTTAAGCGTGCACCCAGAACTTTTATTGTTAACTTTCTATTTATTTTTTATTTTTTTATTTCAGCTACCAGTGATCAATAGCTCCACTAAATACCCACAGTGCATACAGTAATATTTAAGTACTGTATCCCCAGGCTGCTGTTATATTAACCTAAGCCTTGCCACCGTAGCAAATCAACAAGAGGATGAGGAATGGATAAATGGATCTGTTATGTGGAATAAACCCTGCCCTATGTGCCGCAGGGTGGAGATGCATTTCCATAACAGCGATAAATTGGATTTAACGGCGAATCATAGACAACAATGGTTGAGGACGCTGAGGGCTGTTGTCTGTCCCACCCTACAGCGAGGATCTACGGAGACCTCAGTGTGTGTCTCTGTGCCTAAACCGTCTCATCTCGGTTTAGGTATGAAATCGCTCTGGCCGTAAGCACCTTCTCTTTCCATCCGTGACCTGTTATCCATTTAGTTGAGGGGGAGTCGGGGGAGTCCTTGTCTCTGCCCGCGGGTGGATGCCAGCACAGAGTCAATCGGAAACAAACCCCCGCCAGGCAGACTTTGAACCCGCGGGGAGCACCTACCTGTTACACCTGCTGCTCGGGCCCACAGGTGCCGTGAGAATAGAGAGAGGACATGACCACAACCAACAAGTTGTGAGGCCTGAGACGGGCAAAGTTAACCTAATTTCACAGACGTGGTTAGGAGAAGTAGTGAGCCGCACACAGACAGATATTAAACACAAATATCCTTTAAGATTCTTTCATTTTAAATATCTTGAATGTTTTTTTTGTGTGTTCTGTATTCAATTCCCCTTAATAAAGAAATGTTCCCCAACTTGTGAAGTCTGAAGCACTTCACTTGGAAAAAAAAAAAAAAAAAAAACAGGCACAAATTAAACAAAAAGGAGTCATAACACTCAGTCTGAACGGGATGGACCTAATTTCAAAAAGCAAAGAGACACACTCACGCACAAATACGCACACCTCCCACTGACGGTGATAACAAACAGTGATTAGCATGTGAAAAACAACACAGACGGGGTGTAAGCAAGCAGATGCCTGTCCCCCTATTAGCCACGTTGATTAGCCGACTGCCTTAATATCTTTGTTTTGGTGGATGTGTGTCTCTCTCCCACTCTTCCCCACTCTCTCTCCCTCGACGACACACCCACGGCCACCCTGCAAAATCCGAACTCATCCCGAAGCCAATTCCTGCCTCTTTTACCCAGAAAACAAATACACAATCAAACAACACTAAGCCAATTTCCTCCCTTGCCGAAGCTTATTCACAGACACACAGACGTGCACGCGCGCGTGCGCGCGCACACACACACACACACACACACACACACACACACACACACACACACACACCTCCTCTAATTTCCTGGGGCCGTGGTACTGGCAGGGAGTGTGTTGTAGCGCCAACAGAGCTCTGTGTTTGGGGTAATTGCTCTCGCTGCGTTAGTATGGAAATCTGCAAATGTGTGACAGGGCCAGATAGCTTCCTCCAATGTTGTTCTGATCCTGCCTCTAGGCCCGCAGCCAAACTATTTTATCTCTTAATGCATTAGAGTGATCTTCCAATTAGCCCACGCTCATAATACTCCCCCATTCCTGGTGGCTGCCTGCTCTGGGCTGCGGCGGAGAGAGAACGGGGAGGGAAGCGGTGGCGCCGTGTATGTAAGTGTGTGTGCGTCCACGTAAATGCGTGTGTTCCGTGGCCCTGATGGGATGGGGCGGCAGAGGAGGAGGTGGAGGTGGAGGTGGGCGGGGTTGGCGACCAGGAAAAAGTGAAGTGGAGAGGATGCGGCGTACGGGTGTGTAAGTGTGTACGTGCATGGTGGGGCGGGTGGGTAGTGGGTGGTGGTGTGGCGATAGTTCTGCTTGAGAGGTGAAATGAGGTGCTTATTGTGCGCGGCGTGGGGGTTGCGCCGTTAGTCCGGGGCTCCTGTTGTAAAGTTTGCTGATAAGGGGAACCCGGCCCTTGAGCATCCATTCTCCTCGGTGTATTAGCGCTCCCTTATCAGGGGCCCAGATAAAAACCGGCATGCCATTTGCCTTCGGTGGAATTAAGCCCTCCTCCTCCTCCACCACCACCTCTTCCTCTTCCACCCTCCTCCCCTCTCCTTTCCTTGTCTGCCTTGGCTAACCGGGCGGGCTGCGATTAACCCCGACACTGTCCAATATCCTCGGGAGACTCCCGCCCGCAGATTAGCCGCTATTAGTTATGACCAACTAAATTAACCACCGCCGCTTCCTGGAGAAAGAGAGAAGGAGGGAGTGGTAGATGGAGGGAGAGAGAGGTGGATGGAGGGAGATGGAATGAGCATGAGGAGGTACATTTAGAGCGAGAGGGACAAATGGGGGGGTGGGGGGTGGGGGGGTGGGGGGTGGGGGGGGGGGGACCTGATGGAAAGAGGGTGAGGGAGGAAGAGAGAGAGGCCAAGTGCTCTGAGCGGTGTTTGTGTGCGTGTGTGTGTGTGTGCACTCTGAAGTGGCTCATTCTGTGTTGCACACTCTGGGACGTACGTATTGCAAGACACACACACACACAATCCGGTTGCGCTGATATCCTAACACTTAGATGATGTATGCACACACACCATCGCTGGCAATAATATTCCGAAGTGTTTTAAAATTCATCACTATTTTATCATATTACAAAAGCAAATGCAAATTCCTTGCATAAATGTTCTCCTTCACACATCATCCAGCTAAAACATTGCTCATCGCCACGGTCATTTAGCGCATGCTATGCAATTTCCTTTATTTACTTGATGTCATTTCACTTGACTCCATCTCAAATGATGGGAATTCTCTCCATTGTCTCAGTGGACTGAGCCAATCATCACGATAACTTTGCCTCTGAGTAAAGCGCTCTCCTTTTCAGCGGTGTCAGTGCAGCTGAATAGACCGTCAAGTGAAAATAAACACAATTTTCCAGCACTGCTAACTGTCACAAACACTCTCCGGCTGACAGCATCTCTTTGGTGTATGAGCCGCAGGGTTTATGGCAGCAAACATTCTCACATTAATGGCATTTCTGGGTTGGATTTGTTTTAATTTCATGCAGCACCTTGTTGGGAAACATCAGGGGGATTCAAACAATGGAGTCAATGAATGAAAACAACACACACATGCAGGCTCATGGAGTGATATTGTGTTGCTAAAATAAAGGCTATTAAAACAGTTTAAGGCTTGTTTTAATTATTAGAGGGGCACTGTGGTTTTAAAGAAGAAATTCAAACTCAGAATTTTAATATGTCAATATTAATGAGTTAATAAAACAAACAAATATTTATTTTTTCCCCATAAATGAATAAACAAGCTCTTCTAAAAGGAAAATAAGGTCCCCATTACCCTGGTTGAAGCTAGAAAAAGGTGGCAAGGTCCGCCACATATAAACAAAGTGAAACAGTATGAAATTGTGTCATCCCTTAAGGTAAGTTTGAAAGCAAAGGAGTATGTTCTTGTTCATGAGCTTGCTCTTTAAAACGTCTTCCCCCATACTACATACTGCACCACTGAAGTAATAACAAAAATGATTGAAAGTATTTGAACAGCACACAACAGTTATCTTCAGTCCTTGTAATGATCTGCATACATTGAATTTACATTATAAAAGTCTATATTCAACCTGTTCGTTCGTTCGTTCGTTTTCTTCCGCTTTATCCATGCGGGTCGCGGGTGATGTTACCGCTTTTATACCACCCTTTTCAAGGTGGAGCGGGGATACTGGGGCCAAATCCAGTGGCTCTATGGGCGAAGGCCAGGGGACTCCCTGGATGAGACGCCAGCTCATCGCAGGGCCCTTACTGATGGCAGTGGCTGCCACGAAGGTGCCAACTGCACGTCAGGAGCAGTGTTGGGGTTCAGCATCTTGCTCAAGGATGCTTCGGCTTGTAGCTCAGTCCCACCCAGGGGGAGCCAGGGATTTGAACCAGTGACCTTCCGGTCACTAGTCCTCAGCTCTACCCACTGAGCCACAGCCGCCCCTATATTCAACCTGTTAGTTATTTTAATGCTATGTATTACTTTTTTATGCTTAACTGCCATTAATTTGTCATGAAAAAGTCACACATAAATTATTCAACCTGTTAGTTATTTTAATTTATGTGACTTTTTCATGACAAATTAATGGCAGTTAAGTATAAAAAAGTAATACATAGCATTTTAGCTACAGTATAAGTAATCAAACTGTTAGAATTAAAGAAAAATTAATTAAGTCACGCCTCATATCTTCATCTCTTTCTGTTTGTTTTGCTCCGGCTTCCTGTTGCTCCTCAGACCAACCTGCCTACTCTTGACTGAGGGTCCCGAGAAGCAATGCGACTGGCACAATACAGAGGGCCTTGCCCTGGTGTTAGAGAGTGTGTGTGTGTGTGTGTTTCTGTTGACTTGGGAGATACACACGGTGGCTGGGGGCCATGGAGCACACACACTGCCTTTCTGTTTGTATGAATTGACCCCTCACACTCACACACACACACATCCCAAAGACACACACTCACACAGTGTCACAACACACCCTGCTAAGCCTGCGCTAACAGTATTAAGCCATCACATCTGGGCTGTATTGACAGAAGATGCGACAGGGCAAAGCACAGCCACCTGCACGCGGCCGCCGCAGCCTCCGGGCCGAGCACATCGTCTCTCTTCTCCTCTGGGTTTGTTTCGTCTCTCTTCAGCAACTCCCCCCTCTCCCACGCTGCCTTTTCTCCCAGCGCAGATATGATATTCACACGACCCTGAAAAGACAGGCACGGATGTAAAAAAAAGAAAAATCAATACTCAGCAGGTTTATTCACTCAAGTAGATATCTGCAGTATTAATTAGAGATCCTTAAAAAAAAATCAACCCAGTGCTTTTCTTTTCGCATCAAGAGATAAACATGTTTCTTTTGGAGTTTTATTTTTATCAGCCAATTTTTCTTTTTATGAGGTAAAATTGACCTCACGTGAAAGCAATAGTTTAATGTTTTGTTTTTTTTTTTCTTATATATATGTATATTTTAGGAGAATGATGCAAAAAAATAACATTTCAGTCAGGTCTTCACTAACGTAAATGACATGTTTACAAAAAAATCTAACATTTCTTCTTTTATTATTTACATTTAATAATCCAGGACGGTCTAAATTCATTCAAATTCAAATGTGATTGTGGTTGAACAGTACATCTTTTTTTGTTTTTTGTTTTTAATTGTGTACAAAATGACACGGAATGTCTCTATAACGTGCCCTATATTCTCACCGTGAAAAAATACGCTTGGCACTTTGAAATGTAGCCCACCAGCAATACAGTGAAGACCTGTTGTAAACAAACATGTCACTCTTGTATTACAGGAAAACCGGGACAACATGTGA